>NC_081861.1:123029296-123184044 GCF_963259705.1 Myotis daubentonii | reverse complement strand
GCAAATAAATAGAGGATTGAGAACAATTCCAAATATGTTGGATATATTTCAGTGGATTGTGTTATTTTTAAATATATTATTATGGATTTCTGAGAGGAAGGGAGAGGAGGGAGAGATAGAAACATCAATGATGAAAAAGAATCATTGATCGGCTGCCTCCTGCACGATCGAGAATCATGTCTGCCACCCGCCATATGCCCTGGACTGCGAATTGAACCGTGACCTCCTGGTTTAAAAGCCTATGTTCAACCACTGAGCCACCTCAGCTGGGCTTAGTAGGCTGTTTTTTATCTGAAAAAATATTTTTTTCAAAAGCTTACTGTAAACATGTTCCATTATTTCCCCTTGATATTAAGAGGGCACATACACAGATTTAGTGAGATTGCTAATAACAACTAAGATTTATTGAGCACTTATCATGTGGCAGGCAAACAAATTTATATGTATTAATTCATGTTATAATCACACCATGTGTAGGGCAAGTTTTTCTTTTTAAATCTAAAAAATAAACTAAATGAGGGACAGGGAGGTGATATAACTTCTCTAAACTGTTTTTGAAACCAAGTGTCCTAGTTTTGGAGACTTCATATTTAACTGTTAACTTATACTTTATTTTGAGTCTTTGGTAGTTTATTTTAAGTGCAGAATTGCTGAATTTCAACTTTTACTAGTATTTAAAATAGCAGAGCTAACATGCATTTTTTGGATCCTCCGAAGTCCTTATAAAATGATAGTAAAGAAATAAAAGTAAGATAAAGTCACAAGGACAAAGAGAGTAGGTATAGGCAACTGTGAAGCGGGATGATTTGTAACTGACCTAGTTGGTCAAAGAGAGTTGAATAAAATCCTTACTCGACAGAGGGGGAAGTTGAGAAACCAACAGATTTACATCCGTGGGCCCTCAAAGCTCTCAGGGATTGGCAACACCCCTGAGAGTGAAGGATGAAGAAGAGGGTTGCAAATAGAATGGATGTAATTCTGTCTGAAAAGCAGTTAGATCTTCCGTGCCCCTCTTCTACCCGGATACAGTTCCAGGGATTTATTCTCAGGAGAAGTAAGGCAGAGGAACCCTACTTTTCTCAGCAGGGAGGACTAAATTTCCTAGTCCATTATTACCAGGAAGAGAAACTTACAGTTCATTCTCAATAGAACAACCAGATTGATCCTGAGAAGAATGACTTCTCATATAACCTGGAGTAAGAGTCAGAGTTTTTTTTTATTATTTATTTTTTAAATATATTTTTATGGATTTCAGAGAGAAAGGGAGAGGGAGAGAGCTAGAAGCATCAGTGATGAGAGAGAATCATTGATCAGCTGCCTCCTGCATGCCCCACACTGGTGATCGAATCCGAAACCTGGACATGTGCCCTGACTGGGAAATGAACTTCAACCTCCTGATTCATAGGTTGATGCTCAACCACTGAGCCACACCAGTCAGGCAGGAGTCAGAGTTTTAGAAAGTTGTGCAAGGCCCTACATCCCCCCACTCCAGATTTTTCTAATCTCATTATTGACTCTTCTGCCCCTCACTCATTCCATTCCATTCACACTGTAGTTCTTGCTGTTCCTGAAACCTAAAGAGGGTTTGTTTCCTCTTTATAGCATTGACTGTGTCTCTTCTCTCTGCCTGGAATGCCCTTCTCCCAGAGGTATCTGTAAGCACAATTCCCTTACTACTATAAGGTATCTAATCAAATTTCACCTTTTCAGGGACATCTTTCTTGACCAACAGATCTTAAATTGCAGCCTTGCCTGACTGGCATGGCTCAGTGGTTGAGCATTGATCTATGAACCAGGAGATCACGGTTCAATTCCTCGTCAGGGCATATACCTGGGTTGCTGGCTCGATCCCCAGTAGGGGCCATGCAGGAGGCAGCCAATCAATGCTCCTCTCTCGTCATTGATGTTTCTATCTCTCTTTCTCCCTCTTCCTGCCTGAGATCAATAAAAATATTTAAAAATAATAAAATAAAATAAAATTGCAGCCTTTCTCAGTCTTTTCCATCAGTTCTTCTTGCTTTTTTCTTCCATTTAGCATCCTATTTACCCTCCCTTTACTTTAGTTTCCTTCCATGTAAAAGGAGGAAAATAGAAAAGCTACTTATGCTGTTTATTGTTTGTCTAATATCCTAGATGTTTACATACCTGTTGATTTGTCTAGGATAAGAGAGGATAGAAATAATAGACTGTCTATTAAAAATCCCCACAAGGGTGGGGATTTTTGCATCTCCTTTGTACAGCTCCTGTATTCCTAACCAATAGAACAGTGCCTGACACTTGGCTATTGCCCAATAACTGTTGACATATAGATAAAAGGATTCAAGATAAAGTTGAAGAAATCTCTCAGAAAGTAGGGCCAAAACATTAAGTGAAGGCAGGACTAGATGAATCAGTTAATATATAATATCCTCAGAAACTTGTATGGCATATAACAGATACTGAATGTTGCCTACTATTATCTTAATGTTAGAAAAATAAGATTAAGTGAAGGAAATTGAGAGAAAAAGAGATAAGAAAATTTCAGGTCCAATCTAGGAAGTCCATTAACCAAACAATAAGAGTTCAAAGAAGAAGATGGAAACTAAAGGGGAGGCTATACATCAGATAAATAATTTTTAAAAGTATCCCATGGCATATGTTTGAAGTTTGAAACAGCTCACTTAGTACCTACGTCTATAGTTGAAATTAGATTCACCACAAAGAACATTCCAAAGCACTAGGAACAAAGAGAGGATTCTAAAAACATGTAAAGAGAAAAAAGCCAAATTACTTACAAAGAATCAGTAATCATAATGTCCTCAGAGTTTTCAACAGTACTGGACACTAGAAGTCATGCTTTCAAACTTTAGAGGGAAAAGAAATAGAAGCCTAAAATTGGCTAGGCTGTCAATTAGATAGGAGTCTATAATGAAGATGTTTTTATATAGCCTGGGCCTCTTAATATTTACTTCTCATGCAGCCTTTCTCAGAAAGTTGGTAGGTAAGATTTCACCATATTAAGAGAATACAGCAAGTCTTCAATGTCATCCATAGATTCTGTGACTTTAAGTAAAACATCCTACAAAGAAACCAGTTGTACCATAGGCTAATTGATATAAACAAGAATTAGATTCCTAAGACATTTAATCAACATTATAATGAAAGGGAAAGGACATTACTTGAGGACTTGTGATACAGAAAGTGAGATCCAACTTGAGAGAGCTGAAGGGACTGCGCAGGGCACAGCCATGCAGTATGCCTGGAGAGCAACCAGGCCACACAGGGGAAAGCCAGAAGCTTTTAGAGTGAAGTCTCCAAGTAAAGGAAACTGGTAAATAGCTGAAGTGATTGACCATATTTTTTTTAATTTTTTAAATATATATTTATTGATTTCAGAGAGGAAGGGAGAGGGAGAGAGAAACAGAAACATCAATGATGAGAGAGAATTGATCAGCTGCAGACCTAAAATCGAACTGTGACCTCCTGATTCACAGGTCAACGCTCAACCACTGAGCCATGCCCACCTGGCTGATTGACCATATTAAGAGGAGTTTTATACAACTAAAGGAGAGTTTGGGGGATAAATTAATAATTAGTATATAGAAAACTAAGAAAAGGAGCAATGATGTTATTAACTCCTGGTGGAAAAAGTGCAAGAAAGCAAAAGTAACCATGATGCAGTCACTGATTCAGTTATGAATATAATTTCATTTGGAAGTAAATCGTATTTCTTTGATAGTTTGACATGTCACAAGACCCCTTTGAACTCCAAACAAGCCTGTTCAGACCCGTGTTACTATCACTTTAGAGAGATGCACTTTGAAAGGCTTAGCAGAGACCCTGCCTCCCCTCCTTTCTGAATTGTTCTCTATGGATAACTTGGATAAAAGCAGCAACTCCGAACTCCTGGCTCTTGGTTCTGGTTCTATTTTCATGTGACTCAAGAACCATTTCAGACAACTTTTTATCACTCTCTAGTCTTGTTCCCCTCTTTTTTAAAGATGACCTACTTTAGAAGACTGTAATGTTTAAAAAGGAAAACTAAAAAAGAAATTGTGAGATCTAATGGGTGGTAAATATTTTGAAGAGGTTGGAAAGAATGCAGAAGTTTAAGTGGCTATGTTTATAGAAACCATCATGAATTATATTTTACATAAAGCAGTGTACAAGTCTTATCTTTCAAGTATGTATAAGTGTACTCATTGTAGAAATAGCTAGGTTCTAATTATCATAACAATTTTTAGGCTTTGGATCGAAAGTGTAATACAAATATCACCAGTACTATTGATTGCAGCAAAGAGCTGTTAGTTCTAAATTGTGACTTGATTTTTTTTCTTTAAATTTCCCATTTATTTTTCATTTCTTTGTCTAGCTGAATTTAAAGTGAAGGTATCACAAACTCTTTGTTTTATTTTAAATACACACACACACACACACACACACACACATTTCAGAGAGGAAGGGAGAAACACCAATGATGAGAGAGAATCATTGATCGGCTGCTTCCTGCCCTGACCAGGAATAGAACTGTGACCTCCTGATTCATAGATCAATGCTCAACCACTTAGCCATGTGGACTGGGCCAAACTCTTTGTTTTAAAATGTGCGATTGAAGTATCTACCTCATACTGGTCTGAGTTGTTTATTTATTTATTAAAAAAAATCTTTTTTGTTGAAAGTATTACATGTCCCCCTTTTCCCCCCATTAACTCCCTCGAGCTCGCCCCTGCCCCCTGACCCCAGGCCTTCACCACCCTATTGTCTGTGTCCATGTTATGCACTTATGCATACAAGGTCTTTGGTTGGTTATCTCCTGCCCACCCAACCAACCCCACCTTGAGTTCTTTATCAGGTTTACAGAAGGTACTATGATTGGGATGGAACTGAAATTTTATGGGAAGATTTTAGGTACATTTCTGACTACATTTATTCTGAATTACTCACCATTAATTTTCCCCAAACTAATTTCACTGTGACATGAAACACACATATTCTTTGTGGCCTACACATTCTTTCTTAATAGGCAGCTTTGGGTTGATGTTGCACTCACACATTTCGTTTTACCTCGGTCTCTTAATCTAGCTGCAGCAATGAATTTGTAATTAGAATAACCTGTCAGTTTGTTAATTTGAGAGGCTAATCGGCTCTCTCGGATTTAATATTTACACTCCATCTACTTGAAGCAGTTCACAAATTAGAACACCTTGAAAGGTGGGACACAGAAGGTTAAAACAGAATCTAACTGAAGAAAGCAGAAGAGGTAAATAATGACAGCCCCCAGAAACAGCAGATTATAATACATGGGAGAAAAGTATATCTCTAACGTTTCTCAAAGTGAAGGCTCCAGAGGAAACAATGTATTTGATAATGTTGTTTATTTGTTTTTCTGACAGTTCAATGCCCACACATAAATCCATGGAGATGAAATATTTTCCTAAGCAAAATTGGCTCTTTTGCCAGTCAGGACAAAAAGGAGCATGCACAAATTTATTGTGTATAAGGAACATCAAGTCAATCTGGAGCCACTATTTTAAATTATGTTTTATAGGACTAAGGCAGAAATTCAGTGTAACAAGGTAATTTCCATGTCTACTCCCAATGAAAGGTAGAATGGAGAATGCTCCAATAAAAGCATTTTGAGGGGGAATGGAACAAGGGGGTTTTGTTAATGTGGTACAAGTATGATCACCATGAGGAGATGATCAGGTTTTAGTTAATAATGGGTGACTAGCCATGAGGTCAGGTCCGGGTATTGTTTCTCTGGCCCTAGGTACAGAATGATATAAGCCTGAGTCTAGGTCAGAAATCTGTGTATAGTAAGGCCAAGGCTATCGATGGAGATGAGAGGATGTTTAGATATGAAGACATCAACCTTAAAAGGTTTAGTATACACTAAGTGCCATCTGATAGAGCTTGGATGATTACAAAGGGGAGGGAGATTATTTTATGTAGGAGAGTTGCGTGAACAAAAGTAGGAACACAGGATATAATGAGAAATGGACTTGTTTGCCTGGAGTCTAGGGCTTATAGATGGGAATAGTGGGGGACAATATTTGAGATGGAGAGTAAGAGATAAGTAGATAAGAAGCCACTGAAAATATGTGAATAGGAAAGTGACATGATAAAATTGGTGTTAGCACAATTGACAATGAAATCAGATCAGGAAGTAGGATACTGAAATAGATCAGGGATGGACTGAAGGCAATGCCAGTGGGATGCAAACTTAGTGAAACATATAAAATTGAAAGGAAGACTCAATAGGCTTGGGACTAGTGAATATGAGGCCAGAAGGAGAGATAGGAATCAAGGGTCACTCCAGCATATCAAACCTCAGTTGTGAGATAATGAGGTGACATTTGTACATATGAGAAGTCCAGATGGCAGATATTTTGGGAGGATCGTTGATGAGGTATTTATATATATTCAGTCATGGAATTTGGGAATAGAAGTGTTTAAATTTATTACAGCTTCATTTCCCCCCAAATTTATCTTATCAGCATTTTCAAATATACAGAGAAGTTGCAAGACTAGTATAATGAACATATATAAACACTATACATTTAAATCCAACCATTTCCATTTTGCCTTATTAGTTTTATCTATCTATCTATCTATCTATCTATCTATCTATCTATCTAACATCTATCCATTTTTTTTACTGAAAAATTTGAAAATAACTTGCAGGTGCAATAAAACCTCACTCCTAAATCCTTTAGCGTCTCCTAAGAACATAAACTTCAGTTTTGAAGAAAATTAAGACAAAAGGTTTTCATTTAGCGGTAAAGGCTGTATTAGATCTTCAGGTTACCTGATAGTCAAATCCACTACTCTTTTCTCCTACTACATACCTTCCATGTTTATCTACACTAATAAAAGAGAAACATGATAATTGGCGTACGACTGCTACCCTTCCCATTGGCTAATCAGGGTGATATGCAAATTAACTGCCAGCCAAGATGGCGGCCAGCAGCCAGGCAGCTTGAAGCTAACATGAGGCTTGCTTGCTTCAGTGATGGAGGACTCCAACGTTCCCCGCCTGCCGCTGCAGGCCTCTGAGCCTGCAGTTTCAAACACTGTAACAAATATAGGCTAAACAAAACCCCAGAAGTCAGCTTTCAGCTGGCTGGGATCTCAGAGCTGGAGTTGATACAGAGTTTCGAGAACCGAAACAAACCAGATACCTGCTTTCAGGAGTGGAGGCCTCAGAGCTAAAGCTGGCCCAGAATAAAAAAAAAAAAAAAAAAAAAAAGGAGCAGTTGGGAGCTTCAGTCCCAGCCTGAAAACAGCCCTCAGCCCCTCACCCAGACTGGCCAGGCACCCCAGTGGGGACCCCCACCATGAAGGGTGAGTGACCAGCTGCAAACAGCCATCATCCCCTCATCCAGGCTGGCCAGGCACCCCAGTGGGGACCCCCACCCTGATCCAGGACACCCTTCAGGGCAAACCAGCCGGCCACCACACATGCACCAGGCCTCTATTCTATATAGTAAAAGGGTAATATGCCTCCCAGCACTGGGATCAGCAGAGCTGAGAGGCCTCCCAGCACCGGGATCAGCGTGACAGGGGGCAGCGCTCAAACCCCCTGATCGCCCTGCAGCTCTGTGTGTGACACGGGGCGGGGCCACAACCTCCCTATTGGCCCTGCTCTGTTCGTGACAGGTGAAGGCGCCCCAACCCCCTGATTGGCCCTGCTCTGTGGGTGATAGAGGGCGGCGCTCCAACCCCCCCCCCCACGGGCCCTGCTCTGTGTGTGATGGGGTAGAGCCATAACCTCCCCATCGGCCCTGCCCTGAGTGTGACAGTGGCGGTGTCCCAACCCCCTGATCGGCCCTGCTCTGTGCATGACAGGGGGCGGCGCCCCAACTCCCCAATCAGCCCTGCTCTGAGCCCAACCAGGGGCTGCACCTAGGGATTGGGCCTGCCCTCTGCCACCCTGGAGCATGCCTAAGCCAGCAGGTCATCATCTCCAGAGGGGTCCCAGACTGTGAGAGGGCACAGGCCGGGCTGAGGGACCCCCCCCCCCCGCCCCCCGAGTGCACAAAT
The DNA here is from genome assembly GCF_963259705.1 of Myotis daubentonii. Lineage (NCBI taxonomy): Eukaryota > Metazoa > Chordata > Mammalia > Chiroptera > Vespertilionidae > Myotis > Myotis daubentonii. Next base: position 123,176,022 of record NC_081861.1, on the reverse strand, counting down.
TTTTGTGCACCGGGCCTCTAGTATATTATATTTATTGCTTGGAGTGTTTAGACATACAAACTAGATTTGGACAAGTAAGAAACAATATAAGAGAGAGTATAAAAGAGGCCTAGTAAGGTTTTAGGGACAAGAGAAGATTTTGAGAGCTCAAAATGGGAAGATGAATGAAAAGAAAACAACGGAACAGAGATTTTATTTTAAGGGATAAGTCTAAAGGATGGATCCAGTGGCCCTTGGTGGCATCTGAGCATAGCTGCACATATGGCTAGGAAATTGGAAAGGTAGGCCAACATCACACTCTGACTCAGGTAGGCTTTATGGACTACCTTCTTTGTTTTTTATAACAACCACATCTTCTACTGAAGAAAATAGTATTTTGAATTGATATGGAGGCATACCTGGAGGTGATATTATTTTGCTACTGGCTTAGTAAAAGCATACAAACAACTATTATGAGACTGTGGTAGATCTTGGGTTTAAGGGAATATTTCAGGTCTGTGTCAAGGTAGGGGGATTTCAAGAGTGACCTTGTAAACTCCTAAGTGTTACAGTTGTGCCATTAAAGCACTCTGCAATTTGAAAGAGCTGTTGGGAGAATGAATCTTGTTACAAGGAGTAATTGAAGCTCTTGGTTCCTCTGTTAACATTGTGACCCAGGGGATTTTTTGGGAATTGACTCTCAGGGATTGATGTATGATTTATATGCTTAAAATAATGAAAATGGTTCATAAAGTGTTCCAAGTTGCATGACAAACTGCTGTAGTTCAGATATTTTTCATTTTGTACTTTGTTTTACGTCTTTTACTCAGTGTTTTTTCTTTTTTTTTTCTTTTTTCTTTTGGTTAATCCTCACCTGAGGATATTTTTCTATTGATTTTTAGAGAGAGTGGAAGAGAGAGGGAAAGACAGAGAGAAATATCGATGTGAGAGAAACACATCAATTGGTTGCCTCCTGCACGCACCCTGACTAGGGCCCGGGCTGGGGAGGAGCCTGCAACAGAGGTACATGCCCTTGACAGGAATCAAACCTGGGACCATTCGGTCCACAAGCCAATGCTTTATCCACTGAGCCAAACTGGCTAGGGCTCAGTAGTCATTCTTTTATTGTGTTTCATTTATTTTGGATGGTAGTCTTTGGAGAGTAAAAATTTGAATCATATGGAGGCTGCCCTTCAAAAGCTTACAGTCTAAGATTTGAACTCTATACGGGGTAAAATAGTGTTTTCCCCAATTTCTCTCAAAATTCAGGTCTACTCAGAACCTCAGAATATGACCTTATTTGAAAATTAGGATCTTTACATATGATTTAGTTAAAATTAAGTCATACTGGATTAGGGTATGTGAGTGGTCTCCTTATAAGAAGAGGACACAGATTCATAGAGGTATAGAGAGGATACTACCACGTGAAGACAGAGGCAGAGATTGGAGTGATGCGTCTGTAAGCCAAGGAGCAATAAGGATTGCTGGTGCCCACCAGCAGCTAGGAGAGAGGCATGACACAGATTCTCCCTCAGAGCCTCCAGAAGGAGCCAGTCCGGCAGATACCTTGACTTTGGACTTCCAGCTTTCAGAACTGAGAATACATTTCTGTGTGTGTGTGTGTGTGTGTGTGTGTGTATGTGCGTGTGTTTTAAGCCAGCCAGTTTGAGGTGATGTTTTATGGCAGCCTTAGGAAACTAATACAGATTCTAAGTCAAAACAGTCATCACATTCAGGCATTTTTTGTTGTTAATTTTTGATGAAAGTAGTAGCAAGAGAATCTGAAATGCTGAACTAAAATAGTACATGGGGTCTAAAGCCAAATGAAATACAATTTCTGAATAGGTATTGACACTGAAAACTATGCATACAGAAATCAATTTCCCACTTAATTTGGCTATCAGAAAGAGTTGTTGAACAGAAATATAACATATGCTTCTTTTAAATGAAGAAGTGCTGCTAATGGAAAAAGAAGCAAAGTCTACTCAAACAGAGACAATTCTTTTTTCCCCAAGATTCCTTTTCATTTATTATTTGGATATACTGTATTATCTTTTATGTTTTTTAGTGGGAATTCTCTACCATCTCTCTTTTTCTTTTCTTTTAAAAGCTAAGTCAGGGATAACACATTCTTTTTTAAAAATATATATTTTTATTGATTTCAGAGAAGGAGGGAGAGAGGGAGAGAGATAGAAACATCAATGATGAGAAAGAATCATTGGCTGCCTCCTGCACACCCCACACTGGGGTTCAAGCCGGCAATCCAGGCATGTGCCCTGACCGTGACCTCCAGGTTCATAAATCCACGCTCAATCACTGAGCGAGGCCGGCTGGCCATAACACATTCTTCTGAAGACATTCTTTTAAACCCCATATGTGGAATATTTTAAAGTGGAATATTGTGGGAGGATAATCAATTGAAAATTTAGAGGGGGAAATCTTGTCTACTATTTACAAATAAATATTAGCGTGTTGGTCTATTTTCTGAAAAGTTGAGATATAATTAACATACAACATTATATTAGTTTCAGGTTTACAACATAATGACTTGACATCTGTGATTATCACAATAAGTCTTGTTAACATCCGTCACCGCACATAGTTACATATATTTTTTATTATGATGAGAACTTTTAAGATTACTCTCTTAGCTGCTTTCAATATGCAATACAGTACTATTATAGTCACCAGGCTATACAGTCCATCCCCATGACTTACTTATTTTATAACAGGAAATTTGTGTCTTTTGACCACTTTCACCCATTTTACATATCCCCCACCTGCTTCGACAACCACCAATCTGTTCTCCATATCTATGAGCTTGGTTTTTGTTTTGTTTTGTTTTAGATTCCACGTATCAGTGTGATCATATGGTACTTGTCTATGTCTGTCTGACATTTCATTTAAGGTCCACCCATGTTGTTGCAAATTGCAAGATTTTTTTTTTTATGTCTGAACACTATTCTCTCTGTATATACACATTTTTTCTTTATCAAATCATCCACTGATGGACACTTAGGTTGTTTCTATATCTTGAGTATTATATATAATGCTGCAATGAGGGCCATGTCATTGTGACATTATGAGTTTCTTGATTGCTATAAATTCAAAGTAGCATTAATATATTTGATTGAGTTGTTAATGATATAACACTTAATTTTCCATTTTGCCTTATATCCACATTCAATTTTATATTTTTCACCTACTGCTGAGAGGATTCTGGCTCTTAAAATTCCTTTTGTGATGATATTATGATTTGACTTTGGAATGATATTCCTAGCACCGTCACAAGTCACGTTTTATAAGCCTCTTCTCTCTGGCTCCTAATTTCTGCTCGACACTGCAGCAGTCTCGGGTAAGATTTAATTGAAGATGCAGCTGGGGATTGGCCTCAGTTCAGATATCCTGGCTGAGCCTTCAAATGCATCCTGCCTCTATGTTTTGTCTCTTTGTTTAAGAGGTCTGACATTGTTTGGTTTTGTGCCAACCCTGATATAGAACTGGTCCCTTCACTGGAGTCCACAGAAAGCCAATCACACCAAACATATCATGAAGATTTGCAGGTCATGAAATAGACTCACATTGCACAGAGCAAGCATTTACTTCGAAAAGCAATCATCACTACCCTTGTACCTTACCTTGGAATTTTCTAGCCCCTACTGCCTGCTGAGATCCCTCCCCCCCTCCTTCCCTCCCTCCTTTTTCCCCTTTCTTTCTGACCTCTGTCTAAAGTACCCAGTCTATCTGGCTGCTGACCATTCTGCTAAGATTTACCCATAGCCCCTTTTCTCTCCCTCTTTCCCCTTGAATCTTTATATGCCTTCTTTTCTTTTACATCTAAATGTGCCCATGGCCAGCCATCAAACAAAAAGCCTTCCAGGTAAAATACCTACAGCTCTTAAAATATTATTTATGCCCTCTTGGCAAGGCTCAGTGGTTGAACCAGGAGGTAACGATTCCATTCCCAGTCAGGGCATATACCCAGGTTGTGGGCTCGATCCCCAATGTGGGGTGTGTAGGAGGCAGCCGGTCAATGATTCTTTCTCATCATTGATGTTTCTATCTCTCTCTCCCTCTCCCTTTATCTCTGAAATAAATACAAATATAGATATAGATATAGAAAATATTATATATGACAAATGCTTTTTTTCCTTTTAAGTGATAATTTATATTCTCTGATCACTTTAAAAAAACAACCACGACCACAGCCTCCTCACTGAAAGATACCAAAATGCATTAGTTTCTATACAAAGCGTCTATTCTACTTTGGCAATATGTAGTATGGGTTTTAAAAGCTAGAGTGTCCTGGCACATGAATTTGAACTAACCATCATTTTATATTGTCAATTCACTAAAGAAGAAGAGTAAATTTAGTAGGATGTGACCTAAGGATATTCAAAATCAATTCATCTTTCTGAATTATCATGCTACTTACTCTGTACTTAGTCTTTGGCAATCTAACAAACAGAAAATTCTAGATCACTGATTTCTCTTTCAACATTTAGTGTTCTGGCTTTTGTAAAACCTTGTATTCTGACTAACAAATAGTAGTATGGTCCTTCATGCAGCAAAGGCCTTTTTTATTTTTAAGAAAGACGGTCTGTTATGGTTACCTTCTGTAGTTATATGTGCCTTAAAATCATAGATTAATATTAGGTATTGCCTTTTCTGGAGTGTTGGTTCTACTTAAATGTTTACTTTATGAATTGAGATGATGCTTTTTGGTTTTACAGGCTAACTGACCACGCTTTACCAGTTTAAAGTATCTGACATTTCTGTACACTCTGCTAGTTTCTCTACTTACTGTGACCATGTGGCTTCATTCCAGAGTTTCCTACATTATGTTCTAGATGTGTCTCTTTTGCTTGCTATGGTTATATAACTCAGCCAGACAACTGTAAAGGGGATATAAGGGCCCGGCCAGTGTTGCTCAGTGGTTGAGTGCTGACCTATGAACCAGGAGGTCACGATTCGATTCCCGGTCAGGGCACATGCCTTGGTTTTTGGCTAGATCCCCAGTAGGGGCTATGTAGGAGGCAGCCCATCGATGAGTCTCTCTCATCATTAATGTTTCTATATATCTCTCTCCCTTCCTCTCTCTGAAATCAATAAAAACATATTTAAAAGGGGGGATATAAGGGAGTTATAAGGGATTACAATAATTTTTCACTTTTTCTTGTGCTTGCTGAGCGAAATGGACTTTCAGTGTGCTATAGTTTTAACAAAGAGATCTGATTTTGATGAAAGATAAAAGCAGGGAATCTTCTTGTGCCATTTTCTGATGCTAGACTACTGTAGTAGCTCTGTAATTGTTTTATGTGTTTTTTTACTTGTTTCCTTTTTGCCAACAGTAGTCATACCAGATACTTAGTCCTTGAAGACAACTGGGCAAAAGTGTAATTTGGCCAATTTTGATATTTTGTAGTCACGCCAGTTTACTGTGATGTCCTGACAGGCATACCAAAGGCTCTAAACTATTTACTCCTAATCTGAGATTTAACCTCTTTATCCAAATGCTAGTTTATGGAGACTATCCATCCTAGTGACCATGTAACCATTGTAAATTGCTTGTAAAGTTTATTTTTCATGAGTTAAATACATTTTTTTGCTTTATTCAGTTTGAATGAGCATATTCCTCTTGTACTTATGGAAAAAATTAACATTTATTAAGCACATAGGGTCCCTGACCCTGTTCTATACACTGGAGGATTATGGGATACTGTTGTGTTACTGCACTGACTTGATAACTAGAACTGGCACTCAGGAAAACGACATTCTAACCATGGGGATGAAGGATGAATAGATGGGAAATAACCTCATATAAACAGGCAGATGATCCAGTCAGCCTCTAAAACCAATGAGGTGGAATTGCCCCAACTATGGTAATGAATGAAATGCACACACACACTTTCCTGCATATAAACTCTCACTCTAGCATATTAACAAGCATAGATACACCTGCTCTGGTCTCCTTGGTACTATTTAAGCCACAATTCCTGGCTGCCTCCAATGACAGTTATGCCATTCAGATATTCTTCTTGGTTTGATGTCCCAGCTTACTGTAAAGGTAAAGGCACAGGCTTCAGATGAGAAACATCTGGCTTTGTACTTCAGTTTTGAGGCTTGCTCTCTAGCTTCCTTACTTTAGTTATGAGACCCCTCTGGGTCTCAGTATCCTCACTTGTAAAAGATGGATAATAATGCCCATTTTGTAGGGTTGTTGATGTTGGATTACAGGAGGTGCTGTCCATTAAATAAATAATAGTGTGCCTAGCACACAATGGCCACACATTTTTATTTTTTAAAAATATGTTTTTATTGATTTTTACAAAGAGAAGAAGGGAGAGGGATAGAGAAATAGAAATATCGATGAGAGAGAAAAATAACTGATCGGCTCCCTCCTGCATGCACCCTACTGGGGATGGAGCCCACAACCTGGGCATGTGCCCTGACCAAGAATTGAACCGGCAACCTCTTGGTTCCTGGTTTGACACTTAACTGCTGAACCATATTGGCTGGGTGGCCACACATTTTTAGTTCCTTCTTCATTCTTTCCTCTCTTTCCTGTTCCATAAACTCTAAACTTTCACCTTAGGACATTGATATAGGATTTCATGTATTTCATCTGATTTGGTCCACTCTTTGGCTTCAGTTGTCAATGTGTGTACACTCTGCCCATGCCTCTTACTCACAAGATGTCTTTGGTGGGCTGAAATCATCCTTGCTTAACTTGCTTCCAGTATGCTGTTCCCCTTTAGATGTGCCCCTTGTCTTTGTCTCTTTGTCAGACTTATACATTCTCATGAACCCAAAATATGCTTTAGGCAGACTTAACATGAATGTTAACAAACCTCATATGTTAAGGCACTTTTATTTCTCAGATGACCAGGTAAAAGGAAAATATCTAGAGATTGATTCAAAGGCATTCATCCTGGCTGGTGTGGCTCAATGGCTGAGTGTCAGCCTATGAACCAGGAGGTCACAGTTGGATTCCCGGGCAGGGCACATGCCCAGATTGTGGGCTCAATCCCCAGTGTGGGGCATGCAGGAGGCAGCCGATCAATGATTCTCTCTCATCATTGATGTTTCTATTTCTCTCTTCCTCTTTTTTCCTCTCTGAAATCAATAAAAATATATTAAAAAACCACAAAGTATACAATGTGCTTGTGACAGCAATGGCTGGATTGCATAGGGAGTCAATGCCTATTTATATAAAGGAAGACTTGGAACCAATGGGGGAGAAATTGAAGAGGGGTCAGTATTTGCATATAGTGATAATTGAAGGTTAGAGGGAGCATATGGCATTGAAAACACCACAGGAGGTACAATTGGTATGTGGGGATGTACAGGTAGTGGGATAATACAGCATAATAAAGTGAAGTTCAAATAATGGCCTTTCTCATCACTAGCTATGCAAATTTGGGGAATTTATAACATTCAACCTCCATATTAAAAATATGTTAAAAAGAGAGTATAACCCAATGATCCTTGTGGGGAATGTTAAATGAATTAATGGTCACTGAATAGCATAGTGTCTGTAATTTATAAGTATGCAGTGAAGGTGAGGTGTTACTGTTATGTAAAGTTTTCAATGTCAATAAGCAGAATTATGGAGAAATGCTCAGTAAACCAGACTTATATATGCACCTTTGAAGTTAGTTGACTTGGTAATTTTCTGTTTTCACAAAAATTAGACTAAAATCTATTAGCCTCATTTGTTGATGGTAAACACAGGTTTAAAACAATTAAATAATTTCTGACCAGATAATTTTCATTAGTTCGATGGTATTATAGCACGTAGGAGGAATACACTACATCCAGTTAAATGTTCTCAGCATTGAAACTGTTTATAATGGTTAAAAATATTATATTTAAATTTATTAGAATTATAAAGAAGAAGAGACGAAATGCATATTCCTTACATTGGCTAAGGAGATGAGTTTTTGAATAAAGAATTTGCTAACTGTGACCAACTATATCTTTTTTTAAAAAAATATATTTTAATTATTTTTTACAGAGAGGAAGGGAGAGAGATAGAGAGCCAGAAACATCGATGAGAGAGAAACATCGATCAGCTGCCTCCTGCACACCTCCCACTGGGGATGTGCTCGCAACCAAGGCACATGCCCTTGACCGGAATCGAACCCGGGACCCTTCAGTTTGCAGGCTGCCGCTCTATCCACGGAGCCAAACCGGTTTCGGCTATATCTTTTTTAGTTTGTCACCCAGGACCTAAACTTAAGTATTAACAAATTCTAGCTGATTGCTTCAAGGATTTACTAGGTAATGAGGGGAAGCAGAGTTTGCCACCCTGAAATATGCCTTTTTGGGATGTTGATTATTTTAAACTGTATTTTCAAGAAACAAAAGACTCAAGAAGTGTCTTTGACCTCCCCTCTACCTGTGTAAAGGAATTCAGATAGAAAAACCTGCTTAGAGGAAGGGAACATCATATAAACTAAGTGTGGCAAACAGGGAGGAACCTAGCAAAGTCTGTTAGTTAGACTCCTCTCTGTGTCCATGTCCTATTGGTTTTGCGTGGGTTGGCAAGAATTTGTTCACCAAATGTTTACTCCCTCTCTCATGTACCTATGAATTGCCTATTTTCACTTTGAAGTCAAAACCATTACTCCTGGTTGACCAGCATGGCTCAGTGGTTGAGCATCGACCTATGAACGAGGAGGTCACTGTTCAATTCCTGGTCAGGGCACATACCTGGGTTGCAGGCTCAATTCCCCCATATGCGGCATATAAGAGGCAGGCAATCAATGATTTTCTCTCATCATTGATGTTTCTATCTCTCTCTCATTCTCCCTTCCTCTCTGAAATGAATAAATATATATTTTAAAAAAACAACAACAAACCACTAGTCCTGATCTCCTTAGCTCAAGATAGCTAATAAGCCTTATATGCCATTTTGTCCTCTGCTCCCATAGTTTTATGGAACTCCCGTATATCTATATATATAAAAGCCTAAGCAACTGTTTGACTGTTCGACTGGGTGACCGGTAGCTATGATGCACACTGACCACCAGGGGGCAGACGCTCAACTCACAGGCATGGAAACATGGAACAGACTGATGAGTCTCAGAGTGAAGGGGGAGGGAGGAAGGTGGGAAGAGATTAACCAAAGATCTTATAACTAAAGATCTTAGGCCCAGTGCATCCATGCACTGGTGGGGTCCCTCAGCCTGGCCTGTGGGGATTGGGCTGAAATCAGCCCAGTGCATGGGTTTGTGCACCAGTGGGGTCCTTCAGCCTGGCTTGTGGGGATTGGGCAGAAACTGGCAATCCGACATCCCCTGAGGGGTCCCTGATTGTGAGAGGGCACAGGCAAGGCCAAAGGACCCCACAGGTGCATGAATCTGTGCACAGGGCCTCTAGTACATATATAATAAGTTTAGTCATTTTTTTTCTTATTTAATCTGTCTCATGTCAATTTGATTATTAGACCAGCCACAAGAACTTGGAAGTGTAGAAGGAAAAGTATTTTTTCCCCCCTACTGTAACAACAGTGGGTGAACTTCATGTTGCTTATTTTTAGATTTCTAAATATCATAGTTTTGTCTTACAATTGCCTCTGTTAATATCTTAGTTACCTAGTTTTCTTGCAGACTGGACTAACCAATGCTTTATAAGGGAAGGGTGCTAGTCATAAGTTTTCTAATAACTATTTACTTATACCATTAGCATTGGTTGGAATACAACAATGCTAAACTTTTGTAACCCTGCTCAGAAACTTCACTGCAACATTAACATATCAATGCCTGTAATTTCCTTGATATTGTGAGGTATTTCTGTGGACTTTAGGGAACCCAGAGAGGTCACCAAGAGGGGCTGACCAAGCCCCTGGGAGCTATGGTTACTTCCTCACAGTGGTTGAAATTAAGATATTGCAAAGATGAATCCTAATTATGAGAAGCTGGAACCCCTTGTACTTGTATATCTGGATGTTGATGAAGCAAACTTACCTAATCCTAAAGAAAACGCTGCTATATTTTCAGACAGCCAGAGGACTTTGGGCAACCTCCCTCCCCACTTTTTCTCCCTCCCTTCTTTCTTTCTTCCCTTCTTCCTTTCTTCCAATTTGAGGTAGAGGTTGTCCGTAAAAGCTTAGGCAAGAATTGTTCTGTGCTGGCTTTTATTTTGTGAAGTATAATTAATTTTCATTAAGATCATTTAGAAAACAGTCATTAAATAAGTTGTGAATTTCTCACAACTTTATTTTTAAATGTCCATCATTTGGTTTCTTCATTATCCAAAGGAACCTGAATGAAACTGTTGGCAGCTGAATATATTTTTAAGCACTCTGCCTTAGTCTTGCCTGCTTCCCCAAATCTCTCTCACTTATCCCAAGAATCCATTTCTTTGTGGAAAAGAAGGGGGAGCCTTCAAAGGATCTTCAGAGTGAGAACTTAAGAGTAATGCCTCATAGAAGCAATGGTAAAACTATTTTAGCTCTATTGAAACCCTCTGTTGACTCATAAGGCAGGAAGATGGGGAACATTGAACTTCGAACATGAGATGAGCTCTCCACATTGCTTTGCCCACCTCTGCAATAGAAAAGTAAGCATAGGCCACAGGAAGCAGAAGAATTGTTTGTGGTGCCAGAGAAGGTGAGCAAGTTTATGACAAGCTTTGGGACAACAGATCTAATAAGAAGAGATGCTGCATCTGAGATAAGTCAAGTAGGTACTCATCCAGTTGCACCAATGGAGTTAGTTGCCTTCCATAGTTAAATGTGTGAACACTTGCTCTAAATCTTGGTGATTCTAACATGGTTCCAGCAGCAAAGTCTTCTATAATTAATTGCATGTGTATTGCCATTCATTTGGGAAGCAGGTTATTGCTTGCCTGAGTGCTACTCTAAGACATTACAATATCAATTGCACTACTGATTTTAATTAAAACTTCAAAATGCTGCCTGTTGAAATACTCATTATTGTACTGTAATTGTTTGTGAGGATTTAAAGTAATCTATGCTTTCTTTTTTTCATATAATAATACTAAGACAGACTTTGCAAAATTTTTTTCTTTCTTCATAAGATATTGAAATGTTTCCGTGTGTGTAAGCACACGTGTGTGTTTAATAGTTTTGATGTTATTCTGATTGGATTTTTTTGAACTCTAAAATAATGTTTGGCTATTGTCAAAACTAGTAGCCAAAATAAAATGACACAAATGAGAGAGAAGAGGTAGAAAGGCAAGAATGAATAATCTTTTTCTTACCAGTTAATTGTATTCTGGTCTCGGTTTAGTCCAATAGTTCTATACTCTCTGTAAATATATTGATCTTTACTAGTAGGATAAAGTCACACCTTGATTTGTGTAATTAAGATGTTTAGAGGAAATAGAAAGGGTGCTAGCGCTGCAAAAGAATAAATGAAAAATCTGTGTGGAATAGGGAAGCTGCTGGTGAGATTGTTTTGGATGTGGAGACATTATTTAAACTAATCTAGGTTGATGGGCCAAATGTGTCAAGTACAGAATGCAAGCGACAGAAGAGACAATCCAGGCTAGTTCCTTCATTTTACAGTTAGTATTTGTAAACATCCTTTCTGGTAAGTGTTTGAAATACTGAAAGCGAAGAAACCTTCAGTAAAGTAGATGATCTCATTACATTTAGCACTACTTTGTTGTTGTTAATCCTCACCCGAGGATATTTTTCCATTGATTTTTAGAGAAAGTGGAAGAAAGGGGGAAGAGACACAGAGAGAAAAACATCGATGTGAGAGAGACACATTGATTGCTTGCCTCCTGCATATACCCCAACCCGGACTGGGGATGGAGCCTGCAACAGCTACGTGCCCTTGACTGGAATCGAACTTGGGACTGTTTAGTCCACAGACCCACACTCTAGCCACTGAGCAAAACCGGCTAAGGCTAGCACGACTTTTTAAATCCATGTGTTTCAGGTTTTCCAGAAAAAATATAGAGAAAGGTGTGTGTGTGTGTGTGTGTGTGTGTGTGTGTGTGTGTGTGTGTGTGTGTTTATAGCATGTCTACAATCTTTGTGGTCCTGTTTTGCTTTCTGACATGGAAAACAAGGTTCTTAAACTTGGTGAGAAGCTGGTCATTAAATTATTGCTGCTGTTTTTGAAGGATGTTGATTGCACTGTGGTTTTCTTCCCCCCAAAGCCCTTAATATAAGGCTATATTTTTATAGTTTTGAAGTTTTTGGTGACTCCATTAGGAACATTTCTAGTGAGGCTGAATCATACTCAGGATATCACTTCCTTGCTGGGCCAAGGAAAATGAAATTATTGCAATAAAAACACTGCGCTTCAGAAAAACAATAAGTGGTTGTATTCGAATGGATAGTCAGTGCTTAAGCAGCACAAAATGGCACAGGTAGGCTGCAGTGTCATTGCAGATTTCTTTACAGGAGAGAAAATCTGGTTTTGATTACTTCAACTCTATGCTGACTCTGGAGAGTGGTTTCAATTAAAACTTTCCCCCTAACTTTAGAGACAAATCTTCTTCTTTATTAAAGTCGGTTTGGAGATGAAACTTTTGAAACCAGGAGTCATATCATTAAGAGTTTAGATTCAGTGTGGAAAGATAAAAATCCAGATTTACTTGGTAGGTTTCAAGTGAAAACAATATTTTAATTACAGCAGTATTTTTAGATAAGATAAGCAAATACCCAGAGCAGTGGGGCCTAGTTAGCACATTAGAACAGGAACTCTAACCCCATCTGTGATTTGTTTAATGACTAGGGGCAAATACTATTTATCTTTTGACTTCAATCTCCTAATTAAATTGGTAACCTTCTTCCCTCTCTTTATGCTCTTTTTCTTTTATCTCTCATGGCACAATATCTTTTCACAAAATGACTTATTTCAGTATGGCACTAGACATTGAGAAATCCCTTGAACCTTTACTTCGCCCTTAAGTTGAACCAACTTTAATTCCCAGTGTTAAGAAATTGCTATTCGTCCAGCTGTTTCCCAATAGGTATTCCTGACACTTTAGGTTTACATTGATTAGAATTGTCACTTCTTTTATTAAGATGTCAAAAGAGGTGATGATTTGCTCTTTCTTTAAACTCATCCTAATAGTTAACAAACCTTAGGTTTCTTTTCTTTCTTTGTTTAGTTTTTTTTAAAAAAAATTAAATTTATTGGGGTGACTGGTCAACATGAACATATAGGTTTCAGGTGTGGGTCTCTTTGTTACAGTATCTGTATATTGCACCATTTGCCCACCACCCAAAGTCAAATCTCCCTGTCACCATGTATTGGGAGCCTTTCTCCCCCTGAGCCCCTTCTCTCTGGCAACCACTACACTGCTATTTGTATGCACAAATTTCAGTTTTATATCACACATATGAGTGAAATCGTATGGTTCTTAGCTTTTTCTGAGTTATTTCACTTAGCATAATATTCTCAGGGTCCATCCATGTTGTTGCAAATAGCGCTGTTTCATCCTTTCTTATGGCTGAGTAGTATTCCATTGGGTATGTACCACATCTTCTTTATCCAGTCCTCTATCACAGGACACTTTGGTTGTTTCCATGTCTTGGCTACCATGAATAATGCTGCAGTGAACATAGGGACACATATATCTTTGAGAATACATGATTCCAATGTTTTCGGGTATATACCCAGGAGAGGAATTGCTGGGTCATATGGTAGCTCTATTCTCAATTTTTTGAGTAATCACCAGACTACTTTCCATAGTGGTTGTATCAGTCTACATTCCCACCAGCAGTGGATGGGGACTCCCTTTTTTCCTCAGCCTCTACAACATTTGTTATTGCTTGTCTTGTTGATAATATCCACTCTAACATGTGTGAGGTGGTATCTCATTGTGGTTTTGATTATTTTTCCCTAATTGCCAGTGAGGTTGAACATCTTTTCATATACCTATTGGCTGTTTGTATGTCTTCTTGGGAGAGGTGTACTTTCAGGTCTCTGCTCACTTTTTGATTGGGTTGTTTGTTTGGTGTTGAGTTTTATGAGTTCTTTATATATTTTGGAAACATATAAAGAACTTTGTTGGAGCTACCATTTGCAAATATCTCACATCTGGTTGGCTGCCTCTTTGCTTTGTTGTCAGTTTCTTTTGCTGTGCAGAAGCTTTTTAGTTTGACAAAGTCCCATTCATTCATTCATTTATTTTTGCCTTTATTTCCCTTGCCTTTGGGCTCAAGTTCATAAAATGTTCTCTATGACCAAGAAAATGTGAGATAATTGTTTGTTGTTTCAAGCTGTTGCGTTTTGGGGTGATTTCTTACACAGCAGTAGATAGCTAGTACAGTCTGCTTCAATGACCATGGTGTGGTTTTATTTCATTTCTTTTTCAGTTTCATTGAGATATAATTGACACACAACTCTATAAGTTTAAGGTGTAACTCATTATGAATTGACATACATATATTGTGAAATGATTACGGCAATGTTTGGTTAACATCCATCTTCTCATATAACTTCTCATGCCAAAACTTCTCATCCCAAAACTTCTCATGTGAACCTTTAGGATTTACTCTCTTAGCAACTTTCAAAAAATCATACAGCAATGTTAAATTAAATATAGTCATCAGGTTGTACATATTACATCTGCAGTACTTATTTATTTAACAACTCTAAGTTTGTACTTCTTAGCCACCTTCATCCAATTTTCCCCTCCCCAACTCCCTTCCTTTGATAACCACAAATCTTATGGATGTTTCTATGAGTTTTATGGGGGATTGTTTGTTTTAGATTCCATGGTGTAGTTTTAAATCAGTCCTTCTTTACTGATTCCTCAGTGGAGGATAGTTCTCTAGCTTTGTGTTTCTTAGATCCACAGCTGGTAACAGAAGTTAGGGTAATCTTCTACAGAGAAAATATAGATTTTGTTCACGTGTTTTTGGAAAGTGGCTAAAGAACTTGTTGTTTTTCTCAAAATGGAGTTTTATTTATTCTTTATTGTGAAACAGCACAATCTCATTATAAAATAATTAGTTAATAAGGAAGAAATGAAGAAAAAAGTAAAAATAATTAATAAAACTACCATCTTATCATAATAATTGTTAGAATTATACTGTTCATTTCCTAGATTTCCTCCCCCCATAAAAATACACATACATACAAGCATGCACACATTTTCACAAATGTCATCATACTAGACATGCTCTATTGAAATTTCCTTTTCCCCTTCATAGTATATTCTTATATTATTTCAATGCCAATAAAGACAGACCAAAATGATCATTTTTAATGGCTCCTAATATTATTAGCTATCATAATATATCTTATTCTGTGCCTTTGATTAATTATATTCTTCACCCCCACTGTTTTTTAACAATTATATTAAACTTATAAGAACAGAGGCTACACTTGGTCTTAGCCGAAAGGCTGAGAAACAACTTTTTCACTTTTACTTTTTAAATATATGTTTATTGCATTCAGAGAGGAAGGGAGAGGGAAAAAGAGATAGAAACATCAATAATGAGAGAGAATCATTGATTGGCTGCCTCCTGCAGGCCCCACACTGGGGATTGAGACCACAACCTGGGCATATGCCCTAATTGTGACCTCCTCGTTCATATTGTACCAGCCTTGCATCCCTGGAATAAACCCCACTTGATCATGGTGTATGATATTTTTAATATATTTCTGGATCCGATTTGCTAATATTTTGTTGAGGATTTTAGCAACTATGTTCATCAGGGATATTGGCCTGTAATTCTCTTTCTTTGTAGTGTCTTTATATGGTTTTAGAATTAGGGTAATGCTGGCCTCATAAAAAGAGCTTAGAAGCCCTAGCTGGTTTGGCTCAATGGATAAAGCATTGGCCTGTGGACTGAAGGGTCCCAGGTTTGATTCCGACCACGGGTACATGCCTGGGTTTTGGGTTCGATCCCCAGTAGAGGGCATTCAGGAGGCAGCCAATCAATGATTCTCTCTCATAATTGATGTTTTTATATCTCTCTCCCTCTCCCTTCCTCTCTAAAATTAATAAAATAGCCCTAGCTGGTTTGGCTTAGTGGATAGAGTGTTGGCCTGCAAACTGAAAGGTCCCTGGTTCGATTCCAGTCAAGGGCATGTACATTGGTTGTGGGTACATCACCAGTAGGAGGTGTGCAGGAAGCAGCTGATTGATGTTTCTAACTCTCTATCCCTCTCTCTTCCTCTCTGTAAAAAATCAATAAAAATATTTTTTTAAAAATAAAATAAAATCAATAAAATATATATTTTTTAAAAAGAGCTCAGAAGTGTTCCTTCCTCTTGGATTTTTGGAATAGTTTGAGGGGTATAAGTGTTAGTTTTTCTTTGAATGTTTGGAAAATGCTCCTATGAAGCCATCAGGACTAGGGTTTTTGTTTGCTGGGAGTTTTTTGATTATTGCTTCAACTTTCTCAGTTGTTACTGGCCTACTCAGGGTTTCTTATTCTTCCTGATTCAGTTTTGGGAGATTGTATTTTTCTATGAAATTGTCCATTGAATCCACATTGTCCAGCTTGTTGGCATATACCGTATTTTTTTTGTGTGTAAGACGCCCCCATGTATAAGACGTCCCCCACCTTTCTAATCCAAAATTAAGAAATAAATATTTAAAACATTTTGCTGGTTTTTCTCTTAAGGCCATCTTCTTTTTTGGCATCTTAAGGAGTTGTTCTTCCTGTTTTCTCCACTGTCTGATCATACATCAGTGGGAGGAAGTCCAAATTGGCTCTCTGCAGCTCTATTTCCATGCTATTTTGCATAGCTGATTATATTCAGTTTGAATTTTGCAGAGTAAGACAATCACTTACTGGTATTTATCTTTTTTATTTTTTGATATCTTTATGGGCTCAGAATGCTTGGGTCCCTGTTGCATCTACACACTCTCCACCTCCACCTCCACCTTCACTTCCAATTATGACATCAGCTGACGTCAGAAACAATAAGGCTTGTGATTGGAGGAAGCCTGTTTGACAAGGCATGGGCAGCTATGTGGCTCCCTCCTCAGCTGACTTCTGTGTATAAGATGCCCCTCAATTTTCAGTCTAACAATTTTAGAAAAAAATAGCATCTTATACATGGAAAGATATGGTAGTTGTTTATAGTATTTCCTTACACTCCTTTGTATTTCTGTGGTGTCAGTGGTAACTTCTCCACTATCGTTTCTGATTTTATTTTTTGGGGCCCTCTATCTTTGTTTTTTGATGAGTCTGTTTAACAGTTCATCAATTTTGTTTATCCTTTCAAAGAACCTGCTCTTGGTTTCATTGATTTTTTTGTATAATTTTTTTAGTCTCTATGTCATTTATTTCTGCTCTACTCTTTATTATTTCCTTCCTTGGGCTTTTCTTGTTATCTTTCTAGTTTTTTAAGGTGTAGGGTTAAATAGTTTATTATTAATTTTTTTTTCTTTTTGAGGTAGGCCTGTAGTGCTATGAATTTCCCTTTCAGGACTGCTTTTGGTGTGTTCCAGAGATTTTGGGTAGTTGTGTGTTTATTTTCATTTGTTTCCAGGAAGTCTTTTATTTCTTTCTTGATCTCATTGGTAACCCATTCACTGTTTAATAACATGCTATTTAGCTTCCATGTGTTTGAATGTTTTGAGGTGTTTTGATTGCAGTTGATTTCTAATTTCATTCCACTGTGATCTGAGAAGTTGCTTGATATGATTTCAATTTTCTTGAACTTGTAGAGACTTGTTTTGTGTCCTAACATGTGACCTATCTTTGTGAATGATCTATGTGCACTTGAGAAGAATGTAAATTCTGCTGCTTTGGGATGAAATGTCCTATAAATGTCAATTAAACCCATCTGATCCAGTATGTCCTTTAGATTCACTGTTTCCTTGTTAAGTTTTTGTCTGGAAGATCTGTCCACTGAAGTCAGCTGGGTGCTCAATTCCTTACTATGACTGTAAAGTCCTCTAGAAGATTTTTTTGTATATTTAGGTGCTCCTATATTGGTTGCATATATGTTTACCAGGATTATATCCCTTGGATCAATCCCTTTAGTAGTATGTAGTGAGCTTTGTTGTCTCTTGTGATGGCCTTCATTTTGAAGTCTATTTTGTCAGATATGAGTATTGCTACTCCAGCTTCTTTTTTCTTTTCCATTTGCATGGAAATTATTTTTTCTATGCCTTCACTCTCATCCTTTGTGTATCTTTTCATCTGAGATGGGCCTCTTGTAGACAGCATATAGTTGGGTCATGTTTTCCTATCCATTCAGCTACCCTATGCCTTTTGATTGGAGCATTTAATCCATTTAAATTTAAGGCTATTATTAATAGGCACTTATTTATTGCCATTTTAATTCTGTATGGTTAGGTTTCTCTCTTTATTTCATCTTCTCATTACAGCAGTCCCTTTAGCATTTCTTGTAATACTGGCGTGGTGGCCTTTTTTTGTCCAGGAGCTCTTTATTTGACTATCTATTTTGAATGATAGCCTTGCTGGATATAGTAATCTTGGTTTCAGATCCTTGCTTTCTATCACCTTGAATACTTCATGCCATTCCCTTCTGGCCTGTAGTGTTTCTGATGAGAAATCAGGTGTCAGCCTATTGGAGCTCCTTTGTAGATAAGAGTTTGCTTTTCTCTTGCTGCTTTTAAGATTCTCTCTTTGTCTTTAATTATTGGCATTTTAATTATGATGTGCCTGGGCATGGCCCTGTTTGGGTTCTTCTTGCTTGGGGTTCTCTGTGCCTCCTGGACTTGTATGACTTTTTCCTTTACCAGGTTAGGGAAATTTTCTGCCATTATTTCTTCAAACACATTCTCTATTCTTTTCTCCCTTTCTGCCTCTTCTGGCACAACTGCTATTCCAATATTATTGTTATGTTTCACATTGTCTCACAGCTCCCTTAAGCTATCCTGTTTTTTAATTGTTTTTTTTTTCTTTTTGGTTCTCTGATTGAGTAATATTTTCAACTCTATTTTCTTTTCTTTTTTAATATATTTTATTGATTTTTTACAGAGAGGAAGGGAGAGGGATAGAGAGTTAGAAACATCGATGAGAGAGAAACATCGATCAGCTGCAGCTCCTGCACATCTCCTACTGGGGATATGCCCGCAACCCAGGTACATGCCCTTGACCGGAATTGAACCTGGGACCTTTCAGTCCGCAGGCCGATGCTCTATCCACTGAGCCAAACTGGTTTCGGCTCAACTCTATTTTCTAATTCACTGATTCAATCCTCAGCTTCCCCTAATCTGCTGTGTATTCCTTCCAATGTGTTTTTTATTTGTGCTATGTCATTCTTTATTTCTGTTTTCACAGTTACTATATCTTTTCTCATGCTGTTGAGCATCTTTACCATCACTATTCTGAACTCTGTATCAGATAAATTTATCTCTGTTTCATTTATCTCTTCTTCTGGAGAATTCTCTTGTTATTTCATTTGGGGGTTGTTTCTTTGCCTCCTCATTTTGGCTGTCTGGGTTTGTGACTATGTATTAGGTAGATCTGCTACACCTCTCAATCTCCAGTGCAGGACAGTGTCAAACTCTGTTTCTGACTAGTTAGATCAGGCAAAGATTCAAAGCCTCCAAAGACTGCCTCTATACACAGACTGATAGGATTTTGTCTTGAATTTCCCTCTAGCAATCGTCCACATGTGTGGCAAGAGTTAATTTCAGCAGAGTGGGGCTATTGCTTCTGCCTGGAGGTTAACTGTTATTCTCAGTCTCTTAATGGGCCTGAGCAACTCCCAACTGGTGGGGCAAGATGTTTTCCAATAGGGTGAATCAGCTGTCTTCCCCCCAGGCAAGGTCGCCTGTATAGCTAATGCCTGCATGAGGAAGATGGCCTCTGCAGTGTGAGGGAATGACTCAGTACAGGAAACCTAGGTGTCTGCCTTCTGAGCTTTAACCCCAGAGCTCCAGATCCTGGCTTATGCTCACTCAGCTTCAGTCCTGTCTGTCCTCCTGCTGGAGCACAAGGTGGGTGGCTCAACAGAGAATTTTGTGCCTTGGCCCTTTAAGAGGGTGCCTAAATTTCCAGCCATCTTGCCCTGGTCGACAGCAACACTGATGCTTTTCACAGCCATATGGTATGTGGGTACCCTTCTCAGTTATGGTGCTCTCTTCTGGGGGGTCCAGTTGGGGTTTAGACCCCAGAGTTCTTAGTGGCAACCCCCGACAGCTGAGATATCTCTCTGGAACTTCAGCTGCTGTCTGTGGGAGCCTGGCCAGCCCTTTTGTGCCTCTGCCCCTTTTACCAGTCTCTATGTGGTCTCCACTTTTGGTCCTCTGCAGTGAGTCTTCTGTTGATTATTCAGGCAGTTTTTCTGTATTTTAGTTGTAATTCCAGCTTGGTCCTGGGAGCATGTCCATGCAGCATTCACTTACTCTGCCGCCATTTTTAATCTCTCTCATATTTAAATTTTTAATTGTCCTGGAATTTATTTTTATATAAAGTTGGAATAGGGAGCTAATGTAATTTCCCCCCAAACTATTGACCCAGTTATCCTAAGATAATTGATTGAATAATTACTTTTTGGGTACTGATAATTTTAAGTATAGCATTATAACTTCATAATTAGTGTGCATTGTAAATATGCATCTCCCCTCACCTATTTCCCTCAATACTAATTAGGTTTGTACTACATGTTGATTAATAAATTTGTATCTTGAGTTGTAAAACTGTGTTTGTCCCTGCATTTGTGTCTTTTCCCTGCGTTATTGATGGTTAAGTACATCCAAAATCTACCTTATAGTTTCTTTGTGTGACTAAAACTGTATCTCAAGCCATATCTATACAGTGAATATTACTTGCTTATGTGTCATAAAAGGATCTGTGACTGCTAGCTACAATGTGGTGTTGAAAAGAAGGGGATATTCAAAGTTCACGCTAATTAATTTTACATTAAAGTTAGAATTGAAAATGTTTAAATTCCCCTTTGAAGATATTTCAGTGAATTTAA
Organism: Myotis daubentonii; assembly: GCF_963259705.1. Lineage (NCBI taxonomy): Eukaryota > Metazoa > Chordata > Mammalia > Chiroptera > Vespertilionidae > Myotis > Myotis daubentonii. Next base: position 123,155,191 of record NC_081861.1, on the reverse strand, counting down.
AATTTATGCATAAGATACAGGTTAACTTCAATTTTCAAACATTTGGATTTTAACAGCCTACATTTTATACATTAGCTACTGAACACCTCACCATATTTTAATAATTAAATTCATACTTTTAGACATAAATTTATGAACAAACATTTCAAGCTGTCTGTGATGACTTAGCTTATAAAGCAGTGGTTTATATAATACCATCTTTGTTTTTTTAACAATTATTTCAGTAATATCTTTTAACCTGATGATACTTTTATTGAGCAGCAAGTAATTAAGAACCAATGGTAAGCTAGTCAGTGATCTATAATAATAAAAATGTAATATGCTAATTATACCGGACAGCTGAACGACCTTCTGGACATCCTTCTGGATGAAGCTGGGGCTGCGAAGGTCGAGGCAAGCCACTGTGGCTGTGAGGCCCGAGGCAAGCTGCCTTGGCTGCAAGGGCCAAGCCCCTTGCACGAATTTCATGCATCAGGCCTCTAGTATCAATATAATAAATTATTTAAAGAAAACAACACCTAGTCAAAACAAGCATTTATGAAATCACCTGTGGGGAAGCGTAAGTCTAGGCTCCAAGCAACATTTTGTGACCCTCCCCTGTCTTTACTATAAGGTTCCTAAGTGCTACAAGGAAAGAGCTGATTTGAATTTGGTGCTGTAAGTATGTTGAAGAACATGCTGGAATGAGGAGTTGCTCAAGATATGTTCTCATTAGCCATAAAGTTCTCTTAAGACTCAGCTCTTAGACTAAGATGTACAACATACTTTGTAAAGAAATTAAAAAGGGCTTCAATATCCTCAGGAACACAACCACAAATTCTGTGAACTGTCTTCTCTTTGTTCAGCTAATATTCAGTCTTCCCATAGAGGGGATTTGAGTAGGCCAGTCTGCAGCATTCAATGTGGAGTGCCTCTGCATGTCAGATACAAGCCAGGCTATCGAGGGGGCACCCTTATGGCTAGGCCATTTGTGGTTGCTTCAGGTAGCCTCACTTGTACTCTGATATTATTCTTTATTGCATTTTTGCTAGTGGTATTTTAAAAGGAAAAGAAAATTTTAAAAAATTAAAATACTGGTAATATTGATAAGGTGCTTTTGTCTCATAAACTTAGTATAATTGAGACAACAATGAAAATGAGCTGAACAGGGTGATTCTTTAGCCCCAACTGCTTGCTCATAGACTTAGGCCAGAAGACTATCTGAAGAAAAAGAATATATACATAGTTATTACAATATTATTGACAATATTCCTTATGCTGTAATTTACATCTGTGTGACTGTTCTTCAATTACCAATCTGTACTTCTTGGTCCCTTCACCTCTTTCACCCATCCTCCCACCCCCCTCCAATTCCCCTCCCCTTTGGCAGCCATCAGTCTGTTCCCTGTATTTACAACTCTGGTTCCATTTTGTTTGTTTGTTTATTTTGTTCTTTAGATTCCACATATAAGTGAAATTATATGGTATTTGTCTTTCTCTGTCTGACTAATTTCACTTAGTATAATACCCTCTAGGCCCATCCATGATGTTGCAGAAAGTAAAATTTCACTGTTTATATGGCCCAGTAGTATTCCATTGTGGATATGTACCACAGCTTTTTTATCCACTTGTCTATTGATGGGCACTTGGGTCATAAGGCAATTCCACTATGTATGGGGCCAGGTGGGTACTTGAAACACCGCGGGGACCAGTATGTAAAGTACATGATCTTCTAACCACTACGGTGTACATCTGCAACTAATACAGAATAATATTGAATGTAAACTGTAATTGAAAAATATATATGTAAGTAAAATAAAAATAAAGAACCTGTTGCAAAAATATTTTAATACAAAAGGAAAATATATAATATATAATATGATATATGATCTATAATAATATAATATGTACCATATAACATATACAACATGTAAGAAGACTGAGTCCAAGAGACCAAATGTAATTTTAATGCTTTTTTTTTTGTTAATCCTCGCCCAAGGACATTTTTTCTATTGATTTTTAAGGAGGGTAGAAGAGAGAAGGAAAGAGAGAAACATCAATGTGAGAGAAACATTGATTGGCTGCCTCCTGCACGAGCCCAGACCAGGGCCCAGGCCTAGGGGGAGCCTACAACCAAGGTACATGCCCTTGACTGGAATTGAACCTGGGACCCTTTGGTTCGCAGGCCAACACTCTATCCACTGAGCCAAACCAGCTAGGGCATTATAATATTTTTTGTTTTCTAAGAACAGAGCACTCCTTAAAAACAGGTAAATATAACTGTCATGTTCCAGTTCTCATTTTACTTGCCCTGTCACCATTAAACACTTCCTGAAATAATTTCTTCTCTTAGCTTCTGTTCTTCATATCTTCTTGGTCACTTTTCCTCCCCTTTGAAGTTCATCTTCTTCTTCCTAGATTTTAAATGGAATTATTTCCACTATGGAAAAGAATATGGAGGTTCCTCAAATAGTTAAAAATGGAACTGCCGTATGACCCAGTGATTCAGCTTTGGGTTATGTATCTGAAGAACCCAAAACACTAATTGGAAAGAATACATACACCCCTATGTTCATTGCACGGTTATTTACAATAGCCAAGATATGGAAGCAAACCAAGTGCCTATCAGTAGATGAGTGGACTGTGTGAAAAAGGTGAAGGGATTGAGAAGCACAAATTGTTAGTTACAAAATAGTCGCAGGGATAGAAAGTATGGTTTAGGGAACATAGTTGATAATATTTTAGTGACTATGTATGGTGCTAGGTGGGTACTAAAAATATCAGGGGGACACTTTGTAGAGTATATGATTATCTAACCACTATGCTGTACAACTGAAACTCATACAAAATAGTATTGAATGTAAACCATAATTGAAAAATAAAATAATAAAAATTTAGCCATGGCTGGTGTGGCTCAGTTGGTTGAGCATTGTCCCCTTTACTGAAAGGTTGCTGGTTTGATTCCTGGTCAGGCACATGCCTGGGTTGTGGGCTCAATCCCTACTAGGGTGCATGTAGGAGTCAGTTGATCAGTTTTGCTCTCACATTGATGTTTCTCTCTCTTACTCTCTCTCTCTAAAATATATCTACTTATGTAAAAACCATGGGTGGCGTTCATCACGACCTGAACCGCCGTGACCAAGCAGAAGGAATTCAGTCCTGCAGGAGTTGTCTTGGCAATGGCTGCGCCCCCCCCCCCCCCCCCCGAGCTGTTTCCAGGAGCTGTTTTCAGTGAGGGCAGAGTTTGAGGCAGGAACCCGCCCTCGGAGCATGGACCCACTGAATCCTGGGTCGCTTTGCCAAGGGCTGCGCCCTCCCCAGCTGTTTCCCATGTGGCCTGAGGGAAGAACCCACCCTCAGAGCACCAGGAGCGCCCAGCAGCAGTCAGTCCTGGGTTGCTGAGGAGGAGGCCACGGCGCGGTAGAACTCTGGGTCTGGCCCAACAGGGGGCATGGCCAACCTTCAAACCAGACCCTGACAGTAGAAAGGAGGGAGCCTCATTCCTCACAGAATCTGCTGTTGGATAGCTTGCTGTCAGTGGCCTGCCAGCCAGGAACCCCATTCTCCTGCACCCCAGACCCTGACAGGAGGGAGGAGGGAGCCCCTTTCCTCATGGAATCAGCTCCTTTTGTTACTGTTTATTTATTAATAAATTTATATATTATTTTCATATACATTTTACTAATTTCCTTTCATCTCTCACACTTCTATTATAGATAAAGGGCAAATAGCAACATTAAAATATCTCTGCTAATTAATTCCCTTTAAAAATATATATATATATGTATATATATATATATATATATATATATATATATATATATATATATATTATTGATTTTTTACAGAGAGGAAGGGAGAGGGATAGAGAGTTAGAAACATCGATGAGAGAAACATCGATCAGCTGCCTCCTGCACACTCCCCACTGGGGATGTGCCTGCAACCAAGGTACATGCCCTTGACCGGAATCGAACCTGGGACCCTTGAGTCCACAGGCCGATGCTCTATCCACTGAGCCAAACCAGTTAGGGCAATTAATTCCCTTTTAATGTACACGGATTTTGTGCACCAGGCTACTAGTGTGTGTGTGTGTGTGTGTGTGTGTGTGTGTGTGTGTGTGTATATATATATATCCTATCTAATAAAAGAGAAACATGTTAATTGGCGTACGACGATACCCTTTTCATTGGCTAATCAGCGAGATATGCAAATTAACTGTCAGCCAAGATGGCGGCCGGCAGCCAGGCAGCTTGAAACTAACATGAGGCTTGGTTGCCTCAGTGACGGAGGAAACCAACGTTCCCCGCCTGCCGCTGCCTCTGAGCGGGCAGTTTAAGAAACATTGTAACAAATATGCCCAACTTCAGCCAGCAGATTCGAAACATTGTAAGCAAAGGCCAGAAACCTACTTTCAGCCGGAGGCCTAAGAGCTGGAGCCAAGCCTCAAGCTAAAGCTGGCCCAGAATTAAAAAAAAAAAAAAAAAAAAAAAGGAAAAAAGGAGCGTTTGGGAGTTCAGTCACCCCCAGCCTGAAAACAGCCATCATCCCCTCACCCAGGCTGGCCAGGCACCCCAGTGGGGACCCCCACCCTGGTCCAGGACACCCTTCAGGGCAAACCAGCCGGCCCCACCCGTGCACCAGGCCTCTACCCTATATAGTAAAAGGGTAATATGCCTCCCAGCACCGGGATCAGCGGAGCCGTGAGGCCTCCCGGCACTGGGATCAGCGTGACAGGGGGCAGCGTTCAAACCCCCTGATCGCCCTGCGGCTCTGTGTGTGACAGGGGGCGGGGCCACAACCTCCCTATCCACCCTGCTCTGTGCCTGATAGGGGGGAGCTCCCCAACCACCCCCCCCCACGGGCCCTGCTCTGTGTGTGACGGGGTAGAGCCATAACCTCCCCCTCGGCCCTGCCCTGAGTGTGAGAGTGGTGGCGCCCCAACCCCCTGATCCGCCCTGCTCTGTGGGTGATAGAGGGCAGCACCCCAACCCCCTGATGGGCCCTGCTCTGTGCGTGACAGGGTACAGAGCCCCAACCCCCCTGATGGGCCCTGCTCTGTGTGTGACAGGGGGTTGCTCCACAACCTCCCCATCGACCCTGCCTTGAGTGTGACAGGGGGCGGCGTCCCAACTCCCCAATCAGCCCTGCTCTGTGCATGACAGGGGGCGGCGCCCCAACTCCCCAATTGCCCTGCTCTGTGCATGACAGGGGGCGGTGCCCCAACTCCCCAATCGGCCCTGCTCTGAGCCCGACCAGGGCTGCACCTAGGGATTGGGCCTGCCCTCTGCCACCCGGGAGCAGGCCTAAGCCAGCAGGTCATTATCTCCCGAGGGGTCCCAGACTGCTAGAGGGCACAGGCCAGGCTGAGGGACCCCCCCTCCCCCCCCGAGTGCACAAATTTTTGTGCACCGGGCCTCTAGTATATATATAAAATAAAAGTATTTTAAAATAGCCACAACCAATAAAAATAAAAGCAAGAATTTAGAAGGAATAGTTTTTAAAATGTTGCAGTTATTTAATGCTTAAATCTAGGCTATTCCCTCTTCTCTTTATGTGCCCTCTTCCTTTGTGACTATTCTAAGCTGCAGCTTCAAGTTTATTCTCAATCCAGATAACTTACAAATCTAAGCTGTAATCCAGAAACCTCCTCTGAAATACAAACCTCTCTGTCCAACTAACTTCTTAACATTTTCTTGTTGATGACTCAGACATTGCAAATAGCTAATATCCCACAAAACTCAATATGCATCCCAAATCTATTTTTATTTTAGGGTACTTATGTCAGTGATCCATTCAGTTGTGCAAGCTAGAAACCCAAAGTCATACTTGGTATTTCCTTCTCTCTCTCTCAATTCTATATCTAACCCTTCAACAAATGCTGTTGATTTTACTTTCCCAATCTCTTTCGAGTCTGTCCACTTTTCTTCATCTTAGATAGAAATTTGTTCCCCTCCAATTTGTTCTTTACATTGAAATTATGTATTTTTTTCCAAATATAAAATGTGATATATCACCTATCTCTTTGCCCAAAACTCATCATTAATGTCTTAATTCTTTAGGATAAAGGCAAAGGTTTTTGCTTGTTCTTTGAACTTTGCCTACAACCCGTATGTGGCGTGTTTTCTACATACCTTTCTAGTCGTCTTTGTCACCCATTTCTCCCACGATCTCGATGATATAGATACAAGGTCCTTTTTTCTGTCAAAGAATTTTGCATATGATAGTCTCTCTGCCTGAAACATTCTTCTCTTCCTTCTTTTGGTACTTAACTGGTTCCCATCTTCAACTCCTTCTAATCTTCAGACCTCAGTTTTTGTCACTCTCTCTCTTTTCAAAAATCTCTCTTCTTGGTCTTGCACCCACTGCTCCTCAGAATTTCCAGATCTTGCCTCTTGCCAGATGTCATACCTTTGATTCTTTTCCTATTCAGAGGAATTTTCGTGGGCTCCTACCTAATATCTTTAAGTTTGCACACCTTCAGCTATTTTTAATACAGTTGTTAGGCATGCCAAAGGACAAAATGCTGGGGATGAAATGCCATTTTTGCTTAGCCAATTAAAGATCCTAGAACTACACAATACATTCTTTAAAAAAATTTTAATATGTATTTTTACTGATTCCAAAAAGGAAGGGAGAGGGAGATAGAGATAGAAACATCAATGATGAGAGAGAATCATTGATCGGCTGCCTCTTGCATGCCTCTCACTGGGGCTTGATCTACAACCTGGGCATGTGCCCTGACCAAGAATCGAACTGTGACCTTCTGATTCATAGGTCGATGATCAACCACTGAGCCTCGCCAGCTGGGCAATGCAATCTCCTTAAAAGATAAGGCAGTGTTAGAGAGAGATGAGATTATCATGAATAGTTATAAATATATGAAACACTTATTTGTAAAAGATGGTTGAGATATGTGCATGTTTACACCCTAATGGTAAGGACCTTGTTAAGAAAAATAGGTGACCATACAGAGGATAAAATTCCATGGGGGTGATGCTCCTGGAAGGGAGGAAGGGCATGACATATTGGGTAGAGATGACATGGCTGGCCTTTTGTTTTGAAACAAGAGGAAAAGAGGAGGACAGTGGACAATTGTGGTAGGTTGCTAGAATGTTCAATTTGGTTGATAACCTCAGCATTTCATGTGAATTAGCAGGTGTGGCCATTTTTTAAGACTGGAAGGAAAGGTGAAGATCAAAGTTCTGAGGAGCATGTAGAGTTGCTGTGAGTGGTACTTGAGCAGACAAATATGAGAAGAGTTCCGGTAAGTTTGGCGGTTCCAACTGAGGTTGCCATTGTGAATTTATTGAGGTACAGCTTGCCCCACTGTGTGACTTTCAGAAGTATCCAGCTCACTTTGTCTAGGACTAGAGAAAACAAATATTTGGTTTCATCCAGTTTGGGGCTTTACTGAGATAGGTATAATGAAAAGATAGATGGGTAATGGAGTTTAGAGTGTTTGTCTAAGATTTTTTGAAATGCTAATTGTGGATTCTTTGGTGGCTAAGGAGGAAGAGGAGAAAAATAGTAGGGAGAAAGCAGAAAAGCTTTGTGGTCCCAACGAGGCCAAAGTCTAACAAATACAAATTAGCTCTTCCCTTATCAGTGTTTGAACTGTTTCCCACTGTTTATCTGAAATTTAAAAAATTGTTTGTTGTGTAACTCTTATCAACATACTGTGATCTAGTTTCCCATCTGTGCAGAATGTTACAGGAAGTGATAAGCTAATTCAATAATGTTTCATTCATTTCTACATGTGAAATTCGACCAAACTCTTAAAAGGAGTCTTCATGAAAATGTCTTTCCTTGCTAACTGGTTCTCTTGCCTTTTCTTGTATTAGCAGAAATAAAGGAAAGTAAATCAGTCAAGGGCCCAACAGTAAAAAAAAGGCACACTGAAAGGAGGATAATTTTTTTAAGTGAATTTATTGGAGTGATAGTGGTTAATAAAATTATATAGGTTTCAAGTATACAATTTTATATCACCTGTATATTGTATTATGTATTTACCACTTGAAGTCAAGTCTCCTACCATCACTGTTTAATCTCCCCTTTATCCTCTTCTACCTCCTCCATTTCCCTCTTTTAATAACCATACTGTTGTCTGTGTCTATGAGGCTGTTGGGTTTTATTTTGCTTCAACTTTTTCATCCAGCTCTCCAACTTCCCTCTCCTTCAACAGCTGTCAGCCTGTTCTCTATCTAAGAGTCTGTTTCTATTTTGTTAATTAGTTAATTTTGTTCATTAGATTGCACATGACTGAACTCATATAGTACTAGTATTTCTCTGACTGGCCTATTTCACTTAGCATAATACTCTCCCAGTTCATCCATGCTGTTGCAAAAGGTAAGATTTCCTTTTTTATGGCCGAGTGATATTCCATTGTGTAAATTTACCACAGCTTTTTTATCTACTCATTCTACCCGTGTGTACTTGTGCTACTTCCAAATCGTGCCTATTATAAATAACACTGCAATGAACATAAGGTTCATATATTCTTTTGAATTACTGTTTTAGGTTTCTTCAGATATATTCCTAGAAGTGGAATGGCTGAGTCATCAGGCAGTTCCATTTTTAATTTTGAGGTAACTCCATATTGCTTTCCACAGTGGCTGTACCAATCTGCATTTCTACCAACAGTGCACCTTTTTCTCCACACTGGTCGCCAACACTAATTGTTTGTTAATTTATTGATGACTAGGGGCCCAGTGCATGAATTCGTGCACCTTGAAAGGAACTGTGGGCCACAAGGCTGCAGTAGGCACAGGGGTGGGTTTCAGCCCATCCTCTGAGCCACTGCCTGGCCACTCCCACTGCGGTCCCTGGTCCCTGGTCTGACAGCAGCTCTGCTCCCACTGCTACTGCTGATGGCACCAGCCCCACTTGGCCCCACTCACACCCACTGACGGAGCGAATTAGGCTGGCGCCAGCAGTGGGTATGAGCAGGGACGGCGCCATCAGCGGGTCCAAGTGGAGCTGGCGCCGTCAGTGGGTGCAAGTGGTGGCTGCTGCCCCGATTGCCTCTCAGGAGCAGGGGGAGGTAGAGAAGCCCTCAGGGGCGATCAGGGTCGGCAGCTGCAGCTCACACCCGCTGATGGTGCTGAGTGATCAGGACAGGTGCTGGGCACTGGCAGTGGGTGCGAGCGGCGGCTCCGGTGCCTGCTGTGGGTGTGAGTGGGGCTGGCGCTGATAGTGGGTGCAAGTGCCGGGTGGGACCATGGCATAAGGGAGCAAAGAATTTTCAGTAACTACCAGGGGCTCGCCCTGATGACAGTGACCGGCACCCCCACCTTGGTCTGGCGCCCCTGCTCACCTGCTCCACCAACCCACTGCAGCCAATGCCTGCCATGTTCTGCACACACCCCCTGGTGGTCAGTGCATGTCATAGTGACCAGTTGTTCGGTTGTTCCGCCATTTGGTCTATTTGCATATTAGCCTTTTATTATGTAGGATAGCCATTCCGACAGGTTTGAGGTGATATCTCTGTGGTTTTAATTTGCATTTCTCTAAGGATTAGTGATGTTGGTCATTTTTTCATATATATTGGCCATCTGTATGTCCTCTTTAGAGAAGTGTCTATTCAGGTCCTTTGACCATTTTTAAATTAGATTGTTTTTTTTTGGTGTTGGGTTGTATAATTTTTTATAAAATTTGGATATGAACCCCTTATCAGATGTATCATTGGCAAATGTGTTCTCCCATTCAGTGGGTTGTCTTTGCATTTTGTTGGTGGTTTCTTTTGCTGTGCAAAATCTTTTAAGTTTGATATAGTCCCATTTGTTTATTTTTTTCTTTTGTTTCCCTTGCCTGAGGTGATATATTAGAAAAAATATTGCTATGTGAAATGTCTGAGATTTTACTGGCTATGTTTTCTTCTAGGATTTTTATGGTTTTTGTGATTTACATTTAAGTCTTTTACCCATTTTGAATTTATTCTTGGGTTTGGTGTAAGTTGGTGGTCTAGTTTCACTTTTTTTGCATGTATCTGTCCAACTTTTCCAGTACCATTTACTGAATAGACTATCTTTATCCCATTGTATGTTTTTGCCTTCAAAGGAGGATAATTTAAGGAGGGTTTACTTAGAAAGGGACTATTTTTAAAAGTGTGTCTGGGTGTAGTGGAACCACAAGGCACATTGCAGTGAACTGAAGCTAGTAACAGCTGAGTTTTACCATCCCTACATATAAAAGGATGCTGGGAGGATGCAGTTCTAGCCACAAAGAAAGACAGTCCTGTAGAGCTGGCAGCTTTGGGGAGTACAATGACCTTTGGTCAAAGGATATGACCAGGCCACTCTGGCTTTAGGTGTATAGAATACCCTCTTTCCCTCCTATTCCTCAGAATTCCCAATTGACTGAACTAAATTGAAAAGGAATTCTGTTGATGTGGTACATACAAATTAGCTCTTTGAGGCTCTGAGGGGGGTAGAGAAGGGTCTAGCATGACTCTAAAGGGCCAAGATTTCTGGCACATGTAAAAGAGGGAACTAATATTTTAGTTCCTTTTCTCAGTCAAATCCTGTTTTCATATATTGCTATGCTTAGAATTAGGACCTCATCTTCCATACTCTAGTGTCTTCAATCATGCATTCGAAATCTACTGTCTATGTGATGGATAATGTGTTAGGGATTGGGTATATGAAGCTGCATAAGATATAGTTACACCTTTGAGATGCAGTATGTAGTGTACATATTGGAAATACATTGATATTGCTATTAGGTTTATTATTATTTACTATTGTTTGATGTCTTAATTCTTTTGGTAGCCTGAAGAATGGAGGGTGTAAATTTTTTTTTTCAAATATATTTGATTGATTTTTTACAGAGAGGAAGGGAAAGAGACAGAGAGTTAGAAACATCAATGAGCCGCCTCCTGCACATCTCCCACTGGGGATGTGCCTGCAACCCAGGTACATGCCCTTGACCGGAATCAAATCTGGGACCCTTGAGTCCACAGGCTGACGCTCTATCCACTGAGCCAAACTGGTTTCGGCAGAGGGTGTAAATTTTTGCTTGTGTATGTTTATGTATGTTTAATTGGGGTGTGTGTTTGTGTGTGCGTGTGAAGGTTTCTTGAGGGGGAAGAATGTGATTTCAATCAATGCTGCTTATTAACATTTTACTAAATTAATTAAAACAGCGCTTTCACTCCATCATTCTTTTTTCTTGAGAACCTATTGTGTATTGCCAACCCCTCTCCCACCAGCTTAAAACTTTTTATTTATTTATTTTGTTAATCTTCCATGAGGATATTTTTTGTTGCGACCTTCACAGTGGGGTTCAGGATCCGAAGGAGGGGCTGATGCAAAAATGAAAATGCTATACAAGAAATATGAATTTAGAAGGCATTGGGGGCCAGGGGGAGCCTCTTTCTTGAAGAGACACCCTGACCTCTGGCCATTCTGCTTTTTATTTACTTGAATACACATTTGCCCTTTAGCAATGCATACAGGCATATCAAAGGTAAAGTTTGGTAAACACTAAAAGGATTATCAGGTTAGGGAATTGCCTTGAGCCATTGAGCCCACAGCAGGGCAATATTATGCTGATTTTCAGCCCTGCTGAATATCAAAGTCCATTGGTCTTCCAAGGATTCTTTTTGTATTTTTATGCCAACTGCTGTTTGCTTTAGCCTCTGGCAATTTTCCCATTGATTTTTAGAAAGAGTGGAAAAGGGGTGAGGTGGGGACAGATAGGGGAGAGAGCAAGGAGGGGAGTGTGTGTGGGGGATTAACATTGATCAGTTGCCTCCCCCACGCGCCCCAATGCTAGGGATCAAACTTGCCACCTAAGTACTGGTATGTGCCCTTGACCAGGAATCGAACCTGTGACCCTGTGGTGTGCAGGCCAATGCTCCATCCACTGAGCACAATGGCCAGGGCTGCTTAAATACATTTTAGCCTACTGCTGCTTATCATTCAACACTGTGCTAAAAACCTACCTTTTTCAATTAAGTCTTTCCTAATATTTAATTCATAATCAACTGATTCCTCCTTTGCTCAACTTTGCTGTTTCCTATAGTCTATTCCACAGTGAACTAAATTATTTTTCACATGTCTTGCATGTGCTAATTCTGCCTCCACAGGTATGTTAGGGTCATATCCTATCACTTACTTTGTATCTGCTACAGCACTTAGGAAAGTGCTGAGTTTAATACTTGGTTGTGAGTGTCATGTGAAGGTGCTAGGGCAAGCATGCCACTGCTGTTGGAAATGCTCTACCAATTGAGGGGACTCATTGTGTGTGAAAGATAATGCATTATACTCATTTGAATTCCCTGTTCATGCTGTTTTATTCATATCGATCTGATATGGTGATTACATCTGAATAGATATTAAGTTATGACTATAGTCTGTGTAAACTTAGCTGGCCTCAAACTTTATTTTATTTTTAAATATATTTTAATTGATTTCAGAGAGGAAGGGAGAGGAAGAGAGAGATAGAAACATCAATGATGAGAGAGAATCATTGATTGGCTGCCTCCTGCAAGCCCCCTACTGGGAATCGAGCCCATAACCCTAGCATGTGCCCTGACCAGGAATCAAACCATGACCTCCTGGTTCATAGGTCTTCTCTCAACCACTGAGCCACAGTGACTGGGCTGGCCTTAAACTTTAGATGTAATGTATTACCAGTGTGCAGTATCATCAACCCAAATTATAATCAGCTCACACTTCCTTTGGCTAGTGTTGTCAGACTCTATATGAAGTCCTCCCAGTGTCCTCTCTGTTAACCTCCTACAGGGTGTCCTACAAAAATGTATCACACTTTGACAGCTGACAGCGCAATTTTGAAAATGGAATGTATTTTAATACACACTGCCTTTATAAGTATTCAAAGTGTGTGTATACATTTTTGGGGACACCCTATATGTGTGTGGGGTCTACCACCTAAGGCTCCATTAAAAGCATTCATGTGACTGTTTCCTCTTCTCAGGCCTTGTTTGCTCCCTCCTGAGACTTTAGCCCCTTTTGCAGGTTGTTCCTCCCCTACATTAATAACTGAAATTCCAAAGTAGAGGATTGTTTAAATAAAATGTGAGACATCCTTAGGATTTAATAATGTACATTAAAATATTTAATCATACTGAAAGTGTTTATGATATGCTAGGAGAAAAAAAATCAGATAATAAAATAGAGTGTCTGGTATTGTCTCAATTGTATAAAATATTATAAAATACATGTATTTTCATAAAAATGAAAATAATTTTTACCAAAACATAATGAGTGGGTTATTAGTGCTTAGCGGACATTAATATTTTATTTCTGGCTCTCTAGGTAAATGTTAGCATGGTACTTTCCCATTTCCTTTGACAATAAGTGTGGCCATGTGACTTACTTGGGCCTATGAAATGTGAGTGGAATATATGTGTCATTTCTAAGTGGTATTTTATGAGACAATGCTAGATTTTTATTTCCTTCCCACTGTGCTATAGCTGTGGAAACATTTTTTCAAATGATGCCTCCATTTGCCAAGGTTTTGAGTGACCAATAAGTGAGAAACAATCTTTTATTATGCTAAACTACAGAGATTTGGGAGGTTATTTGTTACTACAGCATAATCTAGCCCACCCTGTGTAATTTAATATTTATTTTATAATTTTTTGAAGATTCAGAGAAGAAGGGGAAAAGGAAAACCACTGGTGACACCACCCTGTAGGTGTGTTAAACATTTTTCTTGCAGTTATCTTTTTTGCATGAGCTATGACAACTTACCTGCTTTATAATTTTTTTAATTTTTAATATATTTGATTGATTTAAGAGAGGAAGGGAGAGGGGAGGAGAGCTAGAAACATCAATGATGATAGAGATTCATTGATTGGCTGCCTCCTGCATGCCCCCTACTGGGGATTGAGCCCAGAACCCTGGCATGTGCCCTTGACCGGAATTGAACCCAGAGCCCTTCAGTCTGCAGGCTGACACTCTAGCCACTGAGCTAAACCAGTTAGGGTATTACCTGCTTTTTTAATATTGAAAATAATCCTGATTCCTATAAGCGATAATAAAAATGAACCAAGCCTTATGGAGAACCATATTCCTTTTATCTATTGCACTAGTGCCTTACCAATATTTATGCATTTTCAAGAATACTGTTGCTTAGGGTTGACTCAAAGCTAAATAAGAGTAAGTGGTTTGAGGTACCCTGAGTCTCTCCTTTTTGTTGCCTCCATCTACCTCTTTCTTCATTTCCATTATATTTTTCCACATAAGGCTATTTCTAAAAAAGTTAGCACCTTAAATGTTCTGCCAACTTAGAACCCTCCATACTTGTCTTAATTATGTTCTTATTTCTGTTTTCCTTAGGATAATATTCAATCCCTAAAGAATTTCCTAATAAAACGAAACATTAAAAAAGATGCTTGTGTAGTTTCCTACTTGTATGCATAGGCAGTACATTAATATAGGAAATGATAAAATCTGTGAGGCTTTGAAACAATCACTTGTGAATATTAACTTAGCTCGATTGAAGTGAACGCTAGATAATCAGTAGGAATTTATTTTGAGACATACATAGGAGGCAAATAGTTTACAGAAACCATTCTATATTATAAATGATTACTCTGAAAGAACAGTGAGAGGATTTTAGTGTTTATTGCATCAATATTTTCTTTCATTTTGCTTTTCTCTAACTCACCAACCTATCTCTCTTCACACATTATGATACATCAGCTTATGCACCTAAGACTAATGTCAGTTGTAAAAGTATGGCATGGTATTTTACAAAAATTCCAAAAACATATTATGCAAATTCTCCCTAGCATCTTGAACATTAAAAGAATGAAGAATAGTATCTTTCTTTATAAATTCATTTTGTACTGTCAGAGCCAAGACTCGTATGACCTTGCAGCTCACAATTAGGATCGCAAAAGAACTAGCTTTGACAGTCAGCCAACTCCATAAAAGAAAGGAAAGAGCAATTCTAAAAGTCAAAAACAGGCTGTTAGACTGAGGCATGCGATGAGGAAATGGCTTTTCCTTTGCGAGTAAATTCATCATTACAGAATGACATCTTTCAAGACTTAAATTTTAAAACCTAGAAAAAATAATAAGGTGAAGTTGCCAAACAAAGATTGGGCTTTCATGCAAATGTCTTTGGTAATTAAGGGGAGGTTGCTAAATGTGCAATATTCCTTCTAAGCAGAATTGTTTCTAAATTCAGGGGTATGTTCACACTGTAGCTATGAGGCAACAGCTGTTCTTAAGAGAACACTGTCAATGGTGATAAGTTACTTTAAAAACTAAATCTGTTTGCTGAGCTCATGTTGTTTTGAAAACTATAAAGAATGAAACCTATAATGCATTTTTCCCATTGAAAAAAAGAGAAAAATCCTATCAATTGCAAGTAAAAGCAGTTTTCTAAAAAGCCCACAACCTAGTGAGATCTTAGGGTAAGCTCATTTATATGAGGGAGGGAGGAAAACAAATCAGATTGGAATTCTGAGTCTCTAATCTGTGGGTAACAATTTAACGCCTGAAAATGCACTGATTGCATTTTCTTAGTCCTTTTTATGGAGTGACTTGCTGTAGGGCTGAGAGCTATTTTGAATAGCTGCCTTTTGTTTGTTTTCCAGGATATACTATTTGCTGTGATTCTATTTGTTGTGAGTGATATGCTGGTCAAAGCAGCCATGGACCTGTGGTATTTGGGACATTATTTAATTACCGGGGTAGAACAGAACATGTAATCTAGTGTTGATGGCACTATACAACTCTGGCCTTAGGGGAAAAATGTGAGAAATTATTTTCTCTCTTTAGTGTGGTACCCTTCTTTATCCTACTCTATTTCATAAATTGTTTAATTTTATTCAAGGGCCCAACCCAGGCCTAAGAGACCAAATCAACTACATTCGGATTTCTTCTAATTTTTTTGTCTTTTTTACAAACTAAGCAGTTCACTGTCTCATAAGCTTGGAGACCTTTGGTAGTCATAGAATCAGAATTTTGAGGGTATGTTTTTAAGGTTTCTCTAGTTCAACTTCTATGAAACAAAAAATTCTCTTTATATCTCACTAACGATCTAATCTCTGTTCAAACATTACATTTGGGGGAAGTTTTAATGGTTAAAAATTTTTCTCTTATATTAAGCAATAATAGTTTTACCTATAAATTTTAACACACTAGTTATAGTTTTGCTCTCTGGACTGACAGAATAACCTCACTTGGTTGCATAATTAAAGAATATAAACACAGCCCTAACTGGTTTGGCTCAGTGGATGGAGCATCGGCCTGCAGACTGAAGGGTCCCAGGTTCGATTCCGGTCAAGGGCATGTACCTTGATTGCGGGCACGTCCCCAGTGGGGGGTGTGCAGGAGGCAGCTAATAGATGTTTCTCTCTCATCAATATTTCTAACTCTCTATCCCTCTCCCTTCCTCTCTGTAAAAAATCAATAAAATATATTTTTTAAAAAAAGAATACGAACACAAACTTTAACACACTGAGGAGAGCAAGAAGTCAACTAAAATTAAGCATTAGAGAGTTAGAGCTTTCTTCATAAGAAATGATTGAGGATGTTCAGCTTGAAGAGAGTAAGGATTGAGGGAGATAAGATCAATTTTGTATATATGTGTGTCATATATTTGAATGGGTGGAAGAATAATTAAGTTTTTGGAATATGGCTCCAAAAGGCAGAATTGGAACCAGTGGCTGGAATTAGAAGTAGGTAGATTCTGGCTTAACCAAATGATGAACATGACATGATCCTCATCAAGAGAGCAGTTAAGATTAAATAGCTGGTACGGCCAGTGTGGCTCAGTGGTTGAGCATTGACCTATGAACCAAGAGGTCACCGTTTGATTCCCAGTCAAGGCACATGCCCAGTTGCAGACTTGATCCCCAGTGTAGGGCATGCAGGAGACAGCCAATCAATGATTCTCTCTCATCATTGATGTTTCTATCTCCCTCTCCCTTCCTCTGTGAAATCAATAATGATAAAAAAAAGGTTAGATAGTTGGATTTGAGGACCTTATAGGAGCTATGGAAGTCTTATGTCTGACATCTAAGAGGAATGTAAAAGAAATAATAATACATTTAAAGATACATAATATTGTGTAGTTATTAGAATATGAAGGATATCAAGACGGGAACATAATGGAGAATTTTTAGATAAGAGACAAAAGTAATTTGGAGAATTTGGGATGGATGATCTGGCTCATGAAAGGTTATGGAACAATAATTTTTTTAAAAATAAGCTTTACTGTGCAGTAATTTACGTAAATAAAATAGACTAATTTTTTTTAACATTTTGATGAGTTTTGACAGATTTATGCACTTACATAAGCATCGTCTGCTTGCAAAAGCTCCTTTGTGCTCCTTCCCATTCAAATTCCACTTCAGGCCCTGTGTGGCTTATTTCTGTTTTTTAATAATTTTTTTATTTTTAAATTACAGTTGACATACAGTATTATATTAGTTTCAGGTGTGCAACCCCTTGAATGGACATTTATACAACTTACAAAATGATCACCCTGATAAATCTAGTACCCATTTGAAACCATACATAGTTATCACAATATTATCGACTATATTCCCTATGCTGTACTTCACATCCCCATGACTATTCTGTAACTACCAATTGGTACTTCTCAATCCCTTCACTTTTTTCACCCATCCCTCCAACCCCTCTCCCATCTGGCAGTTGTCAAAATGTTCTCTATATCCATACAGTCTCTGTTGTAGCTACTCAACCCTGTTATTGTAGTGGGAAAAGCAGCCATAGACAATACCCTTGTGCTCCAATAAAACTTTATTTATGAAATACAGGTGGTGGGTAAGATTTGCCTGACACCTGATCTAGTGAAATGGTATGTCCATTTTATGGGAAATAGTGCCTCTGCTTGTAACATCACTTTAAGAAGTTAGAGACAGCCTTGAGGGGAAATGCTACTCTGCAAGTAATTCTGCCAAAGGAGCCAGAATTGGTAATGGTGAGAACAAAGGAAAGGGGGGATGGACAACCTCAGGATGGCCTATATAGTTTTAAAAAAGTATTAAATATTTACAAATCTGACATTTATTTGAAGCAGTAAGAATTATCGTTGCTACCGGTAAGTCCTTCTGAGTCTGTCTTAGAGAACAATCCAGAGGGATGTGGGTAACTTTGCCTTTTATTATTCTGGTGCCAATTAGTACTAGAGTGAAAGGACATTTTTCTCTAATGTTCAGGTCATATACATTAGAACTTAGTCTTAGAAGCGTCAAGTTGTTATTAC
The DNA here is from genome assembly GCF_963259705.1 of Myotis daubentonii. NCBI lineage: Eukaryota > Metazoa > Chordata > Mammalia > Chiroptera > Vespertilionidae > Myotis > Myotis daubentonii. The sequence continues at coordinate 123,137,002 of NC_081861.1, read as the reverse complement.
TCTCTATTTTTTAAAAATATTTTATTGATTTCAGAAAGAAAGGGAGAGGGAGTGAGAGATAGAAACATCAATGGTGAGAGGAAATCATTGATCAGCTGCCTCCTGCACCTCCCCCCCCCCGGGCATAAGCCTACAACCCAGCATGTACCCTTGACCAGAATCGAGCCTGGGATCCTTCAGTCTGCAGGCTGATGCTCTGGCCACTGAGCCAAACCAGCTAAGGTGTTATAATTCTCTTAATGATTCATTTACAGCATCTATTACAAACTACAAACCTTGCTAATGGTGAGTTTGAGTCTGAAATATTTATCCCAAGAAGAACCCAGTCAAGTCTAAATCGGGGTTGGGTAGAAGAGAATAAATTTTTCTCTTAATAGGAAGATCTATTTGATTTCCTGTACCCTTCATATTTTTTTCCTAGTTGACTCCTAATAGCTTTTCTCTTATTCATTTACTGAGCAAATACAAAATTAAGGTAGAAAAACCAGTAATGTAGAAGAGTTGTATAGTCATATAAACAGCTTTTATGATAAGCTTAAATGACTCCCAACAAATGGAAGGCAACCAATTTTATCTACTCAGACATTTTCAGCATCCTGAATTTTTTCCAATGGCTACATGCCTGCCTATTTGGCCATCTTTTCCTCCTGCCTGCCATGCTCACCATTTTCCTTTTACAAGGTTAAGAGAATGCTATTATTTGCTGGCAGAAAAATGCCTTCAGATACTCCTCCTTTTCTCTGCTTGAAATGACAATGTTCCTTGATAATTCTTCTCAATTTAGAACTATTTGTCAAATACTTACTATGTGGTTCCAACTGTACCGAATTCTGTTGGGTATATGAATATACCATAACATTTGATTGCTACTTTCCCAGTCTTTAAAATCTAACCAAATATGAAACAGAAGAAAACTTTTGGCTACTAATTTTATTACACACATTGATTAAATTTCTTTAGGCTTCTAATTTTCTTGGCTGATAAAGATGTTAATTGAAAAGTTCTGTTAGAATTTTGTGTCTAACTCATTTTTCTGACGTGCTAATTTTCTTTTTTTTAAAATATATTTTTATTGATTTCAGAGAGGAAGGGAGAGGGAGAGAGAGAGAATCATTGATCAGCTGCCTCCTGTATGCCCCCTACTGGGGATCAAGCCCGCAACCCTGGAATGTGCCCTGACTGGGAATCAAACCCGTGACCTAATGGTTCATAGGTCGACACTCAACCACTGAGCCATGCCGGTTTGGCTTAATTTTCTTTTTTTTAATCATCAGAGAAAGATACAGGCCATGGTAATATTCAAGGTGGGGGCATATCTTACACAGCTTTATTCATGAAGCACATGGCAAACAGTATATCTCAAGATATATTTTTTGAATTAAGTTGAATTGGCAGAAGTGCCAATGAAAAACATAGGCTTCTTTTTGATGGTATATTAGGTATAGAATCACAGTGTAACTGATTCAGTAAGTAAAAGGGGGAAAGTATATTTTAAAAATATATTATTTTCATATGCAATACATCTAGTGGTAAAGTACTTTAAGAATTGTTCCTTATCAAAATACTAGAGGCCCAGTGCATGAAATTCGTGAATAGGTAGGGTCCCTAAGCCTGGCCGGCAATCACGGCCAATCAGGGCCTTCCGGCTGCTGGCCGGAGCCTTCCTTCATTTCACGCTGCCCCCTGGTGGTCAGTACATGTCATAGTGAGTGATAGAACTGGTCTCCCATTGAACTCCTGAGGAGACAATTTGCAAATTAGGCATATATACTAGAGGCCCGTTGCAGCAATATTCCTGCAAGAATAGGGCTTCCTGTGGCTGGAGCAAAACAGAGTAGGGAGCGAAACTTGCTGAGGCGGGCTTCGCTCCCGCTTCAAGCCCCAGCAGCTGGTCTTGCCCTCCTGCTCCAAGCCACTGCCCCTTATGCTCCCAGCCACAGTGGTTGGGCTTGTCCTCCCGCTCCCAGTCCCTGGGGCTAGGCTTGCCCTCTGCACCCATCCCCTGGGGCTGGGCTTGCCCTCCAATCCCAGTGGCTGGGGCTGGGCTTGCCCTCCCGCTCCCAGTTGCTGGGGCTGGGCTTGCCCACCCACTCCCAGCCGCTGCCCCTCAGCTCCCAGCTGCTGCCCCTCCCCCACCCCAGCCTCTGCCCCTTATGCTCCCAGCCACAGTGGTTGGGCTTGCCATTCCAATCCCAGTGGCTGGGGCTGGGCTTGCCCTCCTGCTCCCAGTTGCTGGGGCTGGGCTTGCCCACCCACTCCCAGCCGCTGCCCCTCAGCTCCCAGCTGCTGCCCCTCCCCCACCCCAGCCTCTGCCCCTTATGCTCCCAGCCACAGTGGTTGGGCTTGCCATTCCAATCCCAGTGGCTGGGTCTGGGCTTGCCCTCCCGCTCCCAGCCGCTCCCATCCACTGGGGCTGGGCTTGCCCTCCAACTCCCAGCTGCTGCCCCTCCCACTCCAAGCCTCTACCCCTTCTGCCCCAGCTGCTACCCCTTATGCTCCCAGCCACAGTGGTTGGGCTTGCCCTCCCACTCCCAGCTGCTGCCCCTTCCCCTCCAAGCCGCTGCCCCTCCCGCTCACAGCGGCTGCGGCTCCGTTTCTGTCCTTGCGGCCTCTACTTGGCTCCCTTCTGTACCGCTTGGCCTCCATGTTGTTGTCAGTCTTCGCTCCCAGCTAGTATATGCAAATTAACCACCATCTTTTAGCTTCTATAATTGAAACATTGTATCTTTTGGAGCTGTTGCTTCAGGAGCTCAGAGGCCGGCAGCGGCAGGCGGGGAACCTGGCTTCCTCCGTCACTGGAGCAAGCAAGCCTCCTGTTTGTGTTAGTTGCCTGCCTGCTGGCTGCCATCTTGGCTGGCAGTTAATTTGCATATCACCCTGATTAGCCAATGGGAAGGGTAGCAGAGGTACGGCTAATTACCATGTTTCTCTTTTATTAGATAGGATATTTTTTTGAATGATTTAAGTAGTTAGGAAAAAGTAGCCATAGTGCTCAATATAAAGATAGTAGAGACAGATATTTATAAAATATGTAGAGATGGTTGTCATTTAGGCAGAAAAGTGATTTATTTGAGTGGAAAAAAAGAGGGTGGAACAAAATGAGAAACTTTCTTACATATATCTCCCTGTGTGGAGTAGAGCCAGTTGCTAGTGTTAGGTGCCAAACCCAGAAGTAAATAGCTCTGCCCAGCATGAACACCAGGGGCAGATTAGAACATCTCAATGAACCTTCTGGGTAAGACTTCTTTAAATTTACTGGACTTGTCCTTCAGAACTCTGACATTTTTCCTTTATTCTTACCACATTGACCGAACATTTCTGTGTGTAAGGTAAATTTCCCACACATTGTGGAATCCAGGTTAAAAAATAAATCAGAGGTCACTTCAAGCTCATAGGTGTGTATATTTACTCCTTGGAGGTATTGATAACTCAGAGAATGGAAGCACCCCTTTTCCACTCCCATCTCTTCCCACTGTTCTAACTCCCCACTTCCTGATTTTACCTGATACTGTGGAGGTAGGGAGAAGACTGTCTTCCCCCCTCCTTACTCATCTCCACTTTACTTATTCATCTCTGTAATCATGAATCAGATTACTGAATTTATTTATTCATTTATTTTTCAAGTTGTTGGTATGACATTGGCATTTCAATACAGTCCATTTTGCATCAGGGTATAGAACACAAAAAGCCTTTTCCATTATGTTTTTCTCTCCCAAAGTTTCATGGGACATCAAGGTGGTTCTAATGCAGATATAGAAACACAGGTAGAGAAATGCACAGGAGCCTAGCTGGTGTGGCTTAGTGGTTGAGCATTGACCTATGAACCAGGAGGTCATGGTTCAGTTCCTGGTTGGGGCACATGCTTGGGTTTCAAGCTTCATCCCCAGTGGAGGGACGTGCAGGAGGCAGCCAATCAAAAATTCTCATCATTGAAATTCCAACTCTCTCTTCCTCTCTGAAATCAATAAAAAATATATTTTAAAAGGTATCTTTTAGAAAAAGAGGGGGGTAGAGGAGAAGGGAGTCATAATATATGGTGACTGCAGAAGATTTTACTTTGGGTGGTGGGCATGTGGTGCAATATACAGATCTTGTAACAGAAACCCACACCTGAAACCTATATGTTCATGTTGACCAATGTCACCCCAATAAATTTACTTAAAAAATAAATGCACAGGAAAATCTCAACAATTTCACAGGCATGAGAGTTTCATGACTTTGAAGCAGAATGTCCTTGCAATTGTCATTAAGCCTTGGGTAACATTTCAGGATAAGATTCTGCTGTCAGTGAAACATAATGGGTTCTATGTCTTTATTTATTCTATTTTATTCTCTTCTAATGCCTTGTCCCCCTTTTTTCCAATGAATATAGTTGATAAGGATAGAAAGGATAGGGAAAAATACCCTTATTTGCTCTCTGATGAATATATGCAAAAATAAATCTTTATTATGAAGCTCCCTTGAATAAGGATGGCTTAGATATTAAACCATTACATTTAACCTTCCAATTCAAGTGCATTATTATATATGTATATAATATGAAAACCATTATGAGCTGTATAGTCAAAAATCACATTTCAAAAGTGAAAATGCGTTTAGACTTAATAAATATTTAAGTGATTTGGATTGTGGAAGATTGTTTTGGGGAACTATAACACAAAGTACTTATTCCTATTTTAACAATGCAGGTATGAATAAAGTATGACTGGGTAGATTCTATCATCTGCAAGTACATTAAAGAGATTTTTCAGGATAAAGATATGAGATTTTCTTTAACAGGTTATTAGTTTTCGAGCTTTGTGTGTGTTGTACAGATGAGCAATGGAAGTGTTCTCAAAATTTTCTTAAAACACTGAAATACTCTGAGAGTGGGTATGGAGCATAAACTTAATTTATGTATTAGAAATGTCATCTCGTTGTAGGGGTATAATTGTCAAGACACTGAAATCAAGATGAATGGAAGCTGAAATAATCTGGAAAGCAGAAGTGAGTGGAAAGTAGATTCCAAGATGCCAGATGCCATGGGACACCCCTCTGACATCTAAGGAAGCTGGACTGGATAGATTTATGTGTGGAGTTAGAGAAGATATTTTGAAGCTCAACCCTGGGTTGTATCTCTCAAAGGACCCTGAAAAACTACAGATTAGGGCTTCCTCCAATTACTTTATTGTGCATATGAATCACCTGGGGATCTGGTTAAAAATGCAGATTTGGATTCAGTAGGTCTGGGCTGCAATCTGAGGTGATACTGATACTGATGCTGATGCTGATGCTGCTGGTTCTAGGACCAACTTGGTGCAGCAAAGGCCCAGGGGCATTTTCAACCACTCAGGGAAATGGTCTATAGACATTGAAAGAACCAGCCTTTGTATTCTTGAGCCATAGTTGCATTTCCTGGCTGAGTAGAGACCATTTTCTTATCTCAGGCTGCCCTATGGCTGCTGAAAGAGCACAGAAGCAATGAGAGAAATACCAACAACCCCTGTAGTGGCACCACTGGGCTCTCTCATGGGATTTTGAATAATGAAATTAGTAATAAGAATAAGAATAAGATAGTAATATTTATATGTGGCTAACTGAGGCATTATGCTAGGTGTTGAATATGGTTGTTTCATCTTAGTCCTCACACCCATCCTGTGAAAGAGGTACCATTATTTTCTACAGTTTATAGGAACCTGAAGTGTAGGGGATCTTAAGTGATAAGTCAAGATCACATTCAACTACTCAGTATTCAAACCATGATTATATAACTTCAAAATCTATGCTTTAAACCATTTTCTAAATCACTTTCCATGAGTAAGTGCTTGCTATGTGCCAGGAACATTTAATTAGATCAAATGTTTAAGAGGGGGAAAGGGAGGGGTCATTGGAGATGTAGAAATGGGTTCAGATAGGGAGAATGACTTACCCAGACTGGAATTACTTGTGTTAAGGTATAGATGCAATCTTAGGCTGCCTGACTCCAAAGCAGAGTCAGGTTGGAATAATAGCAGTGAACATGCTCCAATAGCCTCAAACGAGTGTTCATGAGTAATTTGAGACCCATATCAGGAAGGAGAGAATCTTGGAAGCTTGTAGTCCAAAGTAGCATTATTTTGGGAGGTTTAGGAGCCAAAGACATTTTGATTGTCATCTAAGCCCTTGCTTTCCCCCCAGTTCTGATATGGCCTTGGAAAACAAGGTTTTACAGGATTATCTAAAAAAGAATTTAATATTTGAACAACTATATACACAATGTAATAATATCATTGACATCTTACTTGACCAATTGCAGTATTCTGGGTAACAGAGCTGGTCACCTAGGGAAGGTTGGATGGATGCAGAAGGTTTGAGCTTATTGACCATTTATTTCCCTCTAAGATGCTGGCGAACTCATTTGCATTTCAATCAATTTAAGCAATGGGACCCTAGCTGGTTTGGTTCAGTGGATAGTGCGTAGGCCTGCGGACTGAGGAGTCCCAGGTTCAATTCTAGTCAAGGGCACATGATGAGAGAGAATCACTGATGGGCTGCCTCCTGCACATCCCACACTGGGGATTGAACCTGCAACCTGGGCATGTGCCCTGACTGGGAATCTAACCTGTGACCTCCTGGTTCATAGGTCAATGCTCAACCATTGAGCCACTGCTGCCCAGCTGGCCCTTTGCTTTTAATCTTTTGTGTACTAATATGTGTATTTCCCTCTGAAGGTGACTTTGGTTGCCTTCCATAGTGTAATGTGTGCTTTGATCTCATGAGACTTCCTAGCTAAAAAGATAGTAATGTCAGTTTTGATCTTTTCTTTAACTCAAGAGTTCTTTGGAAGAATGTTTTAAGTTTCTAAACAGATAGACCTTTTTGTCCTCTGTTTTGTAAGTTTTCTGTTTTACTGCTGGCTGTAAGAGAATGAGGCCTGCATAGTTTCTACCTTTGTAAGGCTTTGGTGAGTTCTTGGTGATACCATAAAATTTTGTAAACATTCCATGTTTACATTTGATAATTGAGTTTCTATTTTGGAGATTAAACATTTTGTGTATATATTAAATCATGTACCTATTCAAAAATAAGGCTCATGACTTTACACAAAAGGAGCTATTTTGGTCACAAAGAGCCTCGATTTTATACATTGATAATAAATAATTCAGCTGCCCTTGATACTTTTTTAGGCGAAGACCGTTCCCCATGAATTCATAAATTCCTTATTTGTTTACCATAAGCAACCAAGACAGACCAGGTATATCCTGTGAAAAGCATTCCAAACTCTGTTAGCAAATGACATCAATATAAAGGATTCTTTGTTTTGTTCCCAGGAAAGAGGGGGATGGGATATAGATAAGCTATTAGTATTGTCCTTCCTAATTGTTAAGAAACAGTTCCAAGTAAACAAAGGGAAAGTGTTTAAAATCTAGAAATAAAATTGCAGGTGATTTGAAAACAAATTAAAAGCAGGAATAAAGGTAATAAAAGGGAAATAAAAACTTGAAACACTAAATAATTTTCAATGATGATAGACAAATATAAGTTAAACTATGCTACTTCTTTTCTCATTCTTCTCCTTTCTCCCTATCCTGCTGACACCAGGGCTTACTTTTGATTTCTTAAACATGCAAGTTTCTTCTGTACCTTAGCCTTTGCATTGCCTGATCCCTCTACCTGCAACATCCTTCTTCCAAATCTTTAGATATCTACTTCCTTCTTGTAAATGACAGTAATGATTGAGACCGTATACTCTGAAGCCAGACTGCATGGGTTCAAAGCTCAGCTCCACCACTCAACAACAGGGTTATGTAGCCTCTATATGCCTCAGTGTTGCCATCTGTAAAATGGAGATAATATAGTTACCTCCTAGATTTTTGAGAATTAAATGAGTCAACCCATAGTATGTGACACATACCAATTAGTCACTGTTGTCCTTCATGACATATTTACTTGTTCACTATTTGTCTAATTTACTTTATAATTTAAATAGTAAAATAATACTTATATCTCTATGAATTATTATTTTCTTTTTTCAATGTGGAAGTTAACTGAAGTCACTATTGGCAGTGCCTGCCAAATTGATTAGCTAAATGTTGGTGTCCATAGCACTCACATAATTTCATTATTTTGAGAGTGAAAAGCATTCTAAAACAAGTTTATGATATTATCACTAGTGCTATATCAGGATATCCCTGATTCCACCTGAACGTGTGTCCCACTATTTTTCGGGGGGCTAGATGTCAACATTAATATGCTGTTACCTTAAGCTTCATTTTTATTCTTGGGGGCAATGTTCCTTAACAAAAGACATGTTGTATAGGTTATTATAAGCTTCATTACAGTCAACCCTGGCTGCTCTATATAATTTGGATCAACATTTATTGACCAACATGATCCAATTGACTCATTTGGATTCAGTCAATATGATCGACCTGCTATTAATTTCAATGGAAGTCAATAAATTTATATTCAGACATTAATGACTTATTAGATTGAAAACTTTATGAAGCAATTCAAGGCAATATCTTGTTAGCTACATTAGTTCTGTCATTCATTTGAGTTGTAGGTTCTGGCCTCGGGTGAGTAGAAGGTTGAAGCAGAGTTAAGCAAAGTTTTAGAATCATATTAAATTCAAAGATGCTCTAGTAGAACATTTGACATCAAGAATTTAAAGCCACAGATTGGATAATCTTAGGCCAGCATTTTTAAATGCTGAGACCTTTTTTTTTTTTTTTTTTAGAATTTCAACATATTCATTTTAGGAGACCTGACAGAGTAAAGCATTTGCATACAGCTACATTTTTGTGCCTTTTTGTTTGCTCCCAGTACATTAGAAAAAAAATTTTTTACCCTCACTCGAGGATATCTTTATTGATTTCAGAGAGAGAGGAAAGGAGAGAGTGAGTGTGAGAGAGAGAGGAACATCGATGTGAGAGAGAAACATTGATTGGTTGCTTCCCATACATGCCCCTACTTGAGATCAAACCTACAACCTAGGTATGTGCCAGGACCTGGAATCAAACCTGCAACCTTTTGGTGTATGAGACGATACTCCAACCAACTCAGCCACCTGGCCAGGGCTGCTTCCAATACTTTTTAATCAGACGAATTTTGTTCCTCCTCTATCCACCTCCATTATACATTGTTTATGATGTGAATAAACATTCAACTCAGCAGGGCTTTGTGATTTGAAGTTTCACGCATTCAATATTAATAGAGTTGACCTTTATTATGTTTCCCCTCTTTTGCATCTCAGAACACTGCTTTGTGTATAGTATTTGTCAAGATACTAAAAGAAAAAAATCACAAGAGTTTAGACCCTGTACGATATGAAATAAAATACAGACTTATTTTGTTACCTTTGATTGGGGATAGAGTGTTGGGAGAAGTGACAGTTCACAAATGGTATTTCTAGATTGAGGAAAGAAAGCAAATTATACCAGAATCAATTTAGAAATGTAAATAAAACCACCATGTAAGCCTTGCAATGTTTTCACAAAGCTCTGCCTTCCTCTAGACCAGTGTTTCTCAACCAGGTGTGATTTGACTTCCCCAGGGGACATTTGACAATATCTGTAAACATTTTTGCTTGACACAACTGGTTGGGGAGGGCCGTACTGTTGACATCTGTTGGGTAGAGTCCAGGGATGCTAAACATCCTACCATGCACAGAACAGCCCCAGGACAGAGTGACCAGCTCCAAATGGCAATAGTGCCAAGTTGAGAAGCCCTGATTTCGGGGAAGCACCCACCACCTTTTGTTTTGGCGCCATTCATTCTGAAGGAGCATCCAAGATTCATTTTTCCAGCTAACTCACATTATGCAACCCTGTTTTTAAATTCCAATCTATCTGTGTCAGCTACACAGCAGTAAGTCTGCTCCTCTGTGTGAGGGAAATTGTTTTCTACTAACCGATGACCTCAGTTTAGAAGTTTCTTTTCCAGCATATCAAAACTCACAGTCAGACTTGCTTCAGCAAGTTCACTTTTGAGGGGTATTATGACATATAAAGACCCTCTATGTATGACATGCATACTGTGCTGCTCTATTGTTTACAAGTTAGCAGTAAATTATTTATGGATATTGCTGGAGATACAGGACTCTCTCTCTCTCTCTTTCTTAACCCCAAAGTCATTTTTTATCTGGTGGCAAGATTTTATGTGAAAGCTATTTTTTGGGGGGGTGGAGGATTATATCTTATTAGCATTTATGTGGCAGGTTTTATGATACCAATCCCACCCACTTCTTATTACTTTAAATTTGTTCTGGAAATTATTATTAATGACATCATGAACTCAACAGATAGGATTTTTCCCCTTAGAATTCCCAATTTAACATAATTTCAGAAAGGCTCTTCTTGAGTCAGTATAGAGAAAAGCTGCAAGAAAAATCTCATTTTGAATCAAAAGCAAAGCAAAAGATCTTTAGGCTACTTTGCAGCATTGATCTATAAATGGATTTTGTTTGTATGAGAGTGGATTTTTATTTTATATTCACTTGATCACTAAAGGAGTCATTGTCAAGTGTGCAGTTATTTTTGCCAGCATCAATGTTCTTCAGTTTTATTTTATTTTTTTCAATGCAGAACATTATTTCTGGTTGAGTTACAATATAACAGAGTTTGCACTGACATATTTTCAACCACTGCTTCTGATTTGGGGGCATTTTTTCTTATTCTCTCTGTGTGTGTGGGGGGGATAATTTTCTTCCTCCTACCTTCTAATTTCTTCTGGTTGGACTAATAATCTAATTAATCCAAGGCAGATTAACAGGAGGAAATGACCAAGTTTATTATGTATGTACATACAGGAACTCCATAAGAATATGAGACTTGAGACCTCATTGGGCAAATGAGGCTTATATGCCATTCTGGACTAAGAAGAGGGGGGAAGGGTTCTGAGTCTTTAAAGGGAACAAACCAATTCACAGGTAAGTGAGAAAGAACCAATACGTGGTAAACAAATTCAGTGCCTGGCTACCCAGAAATAATGGGACACAGAGGGGAGTCTAACAAACAGACTTTGCTTGGCTTCTCTTTCTGCTACATTTAGTTTGTATTATGATGCTAAGGTGATGCTCTCTTCTTTCAGCAGGTTTTTCTGTCTGAATTACTTTAGGCAGGTAAAGGGGAAGGTAGAGGTTCCTCTTGAGTCTTGTGTTTCTGAAAAAAACAAAAACAAAAAACAGCTTAAAATAATCAGTGTCCCCCAAGGCATATTATAGCATGGCAAATTCTGCTTCCCTTCATCTTTATCACCCTTCTCCAAAGTGGTGACATTTTGTTTTTAATTTGTGAAGCATTTATGAGATTGACTATTTTCTAAAAAATAATAATACTGAAAGTATATGTAGAAGGCAATGCTAATCAGAATGTACAAAGTAACTCAGATCTTTGCTTTTTCTTGTGACTGATAAATTACCAATTGAAAATTAAAATAAGGACTTATTAACAAATTAACAAGGGACTATTAAAGGGAAAACCACAGACCCAAAATGGTATCACTCATGCTAAAAAGGCCATGATACCAAACTTAGATGTAATACCTGATCTAATTGCAGTTTCAACCTCTCCCTGAAATATTTTAATCAAGCAGTCTGGAATTCTCTGGTCAAAGTAATCTGTGACATAGGCACTCTCCATCCTCCAAAAAAAAAAAAAAAAAAAAAAAGAAGAGGGAGTCTGAATGATTAAAACTCCTTTCCTCTTGCCGAGCTGGCATGGCTCACTGGTTGAACATTGACCTATGAACCAGGAGGTCACGGTTCAATTCCGGATCTGGGCACGTGCCCAGGTTGTGGGCTCACTCCCCAATAGGGGGCATGCAGGAGGCAGCTGATCAATGATTCTCTCTCATCATTGATCTTTCTTTCTTTTTTTATTGTCTAAAGTTTTACATATGTCTCTTCCCCCCCCCCCAATTGATCCCCCCAGCCATTCCCACCCCTGAAGGCATGCCCCCACCACCCCAGTGTCTGTGTCCATTTGTTATGCTAATATGCATGCATAAAAGTCCTTTGGTTGACCTCTAACCCTCCCTACCACCTCCCCTGCCATTTATCTCGATCTATTTTTGTTTATCAGTTTATGTTGATTATTATATTCCACATATGAGTGAGATCATGTGATATTTATCTTTCTCTGACTGGCTTATTTCTCTTAGCATAATGCTCTCCAGTTCCATCCATGCTGTTGCAAATGGTAAAAGTTCCTTCTTTTTTTTTATAGTAGCATAGTATTCCATTATGTAGATGTACCACAGTTTTTTAATCCACTCATCTGCTGATGGGCACTTAGACTGTTTCCAAATCTTAGCTATTGTAAACTGTGCTGCTATGAACATAGGGGTGCATATTTCCTTTCTGATTGGTGTTTCTGATTTCTTGGGATACAGTCCTAGAAGTGGGATCACTGGGTCAAATGGCAGTTCCATTTTTAACTTTTTGAGGAAACTCCATACTGTTCTCCACAGGGGCTGCACCAGTCTGCATTCCCACCAGCAGTGTACCAGAGTTCCTTTTCTCTGCATCCCCACCAGCACTTGTTGTTTGTTGATTTGTTGATGATGGCCTTTCTGACAGGTATGAGATGATATCTCATTGTTGTTTTGACTTGAATTTTCCAGATGATTAGTGACTTTGAGCATGTTTTCATATGTCTCTTGGCCTTCTGTATGTCCTCTTTCGAAAAGTGTCTATTTAGGTCCTTTGCCCATTTTTGATTGGATTGTTTATCTTCCTTTTGTTAAGTTGTATGAGATCTCTGTAAATTTTGGAGATCAAACCCTTATCTGAAATAGCATTGGCAAATATCTTCTCCCATGCAGTGGGCTTTCTTGTTTTGTTGATGGTTTCTTTTGCTGTGCAGAAGCTTTTTATTTTGATGTAGTCCCATTTGTTTATTTTCTCCTTAGTCTCCATTGCCCTAGGAGCTGTGTGGGTAAAGATATTGCTTCTACATATGTCTGATACTTTGCTGCCTACGGAGTCTTGTAGGATTTTTATGGTTTCCCGTCTTACATTTAAGTCCTTTAGCCATTTTGAGTTTGTTTTTGTGTATGGTATGAGTTGGTGATTTAGTTTCATCTTTTTTGCATGTATCTGACCAAATTTCCCAGCACCATTTATTGAAGAGACTGTCCTGACTCCATTGTATGGTCATGCCTCCTTTGTCAAATATTAATTGAGCATAATTGCTTGGGCAGATATCTGGGTTCTCTGTTCTGTTCCATTGGTCTATATGTCTGTTCTTGTGCCAGTACCAGGCAGTTTTGAGAACCGTGGCTTGGTAATATAGCTTGATATCTGGTATTGTGATCCCTCCAACTTTGTTCTTCTTTCTCAGGTTTGCTTGTGGCTACTTGGGGTCTTTTTTTTTATTATTCCAGATGAATTTTTTGGAGAGTTTGTTCTAGATCTTTGAAATATGTCATTGGTATTTTAATAGGGATTCCATTGAATCTGTAGATTCCTTTGGGTAGTATGGACATTTTAATGATGTTGATTCTACCAATCCATGAACATGGTCATCACTGATGTTTCTACCTCTCTCTCCCTCTCCCTTCCTCTCTAATATATATATATATATATATATATATATATATATATATATATATATATATATATTTAAACAAGACAAAAAATCTTCTTTTCTTGAAAAGAAAAGAGCCCCCCAAACAATCCTTTCTTTTCTTTGGTCAATAACTCCTTGCCCCACCCTTCTTCCAATAAAAACTTTCTATTTTGAACAACCCCTCTGAGCACCATTCTAGTTGCTAGAAGAAGTGCTGCCCAATTCATGAGCATCAGTAAAGCTAATTAGATCTTCAAATATACTTGGTTGAATTTTGTTTTTTGACAGGACAAGCTATTAGATGTCAAGAAGAATGTTCTTCATAGTGGAGTTCATTGGTGGACTGAAGGAAAGTTCAAGCCAGTAATTTAGGCTCTAAATGTTACTGTTGTAATTAGCTAGTTGTTAATATTAGTAGGAAAGGAGCAAAGGGTGGCAGACATTATAATCATGACCATCTAGGCAGCTTCACCAGGAAGCTGTAACTTTATACTCCCCAGGGTACCACAGAGCCATTCCCTGCAAATGGGAAGAGGGGAAGATGGAGCAAGGGCAGTAAAGTTGGGGTGACATAGAGAAAATATTTGCCTGTCAATCTAGCCTGGAACAAAGAGTATTGGCTATAGAGGTGGAACCAATGCAAGCCCTCAAAATTTGGGAATACATAATCCCCAGACAAAGGAATTATCTCTCAGTGTTTTTCTCTTGTTCCTCTGGCTTTGCTCTTATGTCCTTGCACTTGCCTATGCTCACTCCTAGCCATGTGTAGGATCCCACACACAATGGACTACAGCTGGGAACACAAACTACGCTGGCCTGATGCTGGATTGACTGTATAAATATAGAACAGAGGCTCTGGACAGTGGCTTTAATCCTAGTTCTGCTAAAGACACAGCTGGACTTTGTCCATGGTGGGACAGAGGGAGAGTACACCTTGGAAACTCAGGGGTTTGATTCCACGCGATTAAATGTCACTCATTCTCCTGTGCTAGTCTCAGAAAATCCCTTTTCTCATGTCTTCGCAAGAAGCTCACTTCCACTGGCAACAGGTGGGGACACAGGGAACAGCCCGCCAACAACATAAGAAAACACAGGAATCAAGGTAGAAATAAAGGACAGAAGATGATGTCTACTTGTAAGCAAGTCATTCTTTGGGTATGATAAAGCCATTGGCAACAAGGAATAAAATAAAGATAAATGTCATAATATTACCTGTATTTCTTTGTTTTATAGAGGCATCATATGCATTAGAGCCTTGAGATTGTGAAATAGGAATTTTTAGGGGTGAAATCGGCAGGTTTAGGGAAATTTTAAAAATTAAGAGGCCCTATGGAAAACACACAGGGCTACAGAGCTGGGAGAGGGTAAATTTCCATAACACAAGGGAGCCAAGTGCAGTTACATTTTCATGAGACAAGGGAGACTAGGGAAAGTATATTTCCATAAGACAAAGGAACTGGGAGTAGCCAAAAAGTCTATATTTACAAAATTAAGAAGAAGGAAGAAAGCCCAGAGGGAACAGGAAGACAATGAGGGAGGAGTGCCTTGGGAGTTACTATAGTAACCAATTCAAAAGGGAATATTGATGAATCAGAGGGGATATCAGGAAACAGGGACTTGCAGCCTTTATAAACTGTGGAAACAGGAAGTTGGTGGGACTCTTCCCCCTCCCCATGTGGGAGTCTGTTCTGTAGGACTCTTTCCCCTTCCCATGTGGGAGTCTGTACTGTGAGATTCTTTCCCCTTTCCCACAGGGAACCTGTACTTGTTCTTCAATAAAACTCTACCTTTGCTATACCATCTTCAAACCGTGGATTCATTCTTCGACTCCAACAGACAAAGAATGCGGGGAACCATCCTGCCCAGGGGAACACCATGTGTTCCAGTCCAAAAATCACGTATCAACTGCGTAGTTTAGAGGTTTAGTTTAAAAAAAGATTCTCTGTGGGAGTTTCTGCTATAGAGAGATTTAAGGGGTCATCTGGACCCTTGAATCATGGGGCCTCATGAATCTTGCTCCTTGTATGCAACTAGATTTTCTAGATTAAATTCTTTTCTTAATGAGAGAAAAAAATGTGTAGTAAGATTTAAAAAACAAATGATAGGCCCATGAAAATAGCATTTTCTAAGTTTCATAAATCAGCTTATATAAGTCTGTGGCCTTCAATAAAAAAGAAAAAGCAAAGCAAATGAAATTTTAAAAAACATAAATACATTAACAAAAACTCAGGTTTAATATTTTAATATATTGAACAACATTGGGATGGCCACATATCTTGCTTTATGATAGTTCATTATTTTCACAATAAAAATATTACTGTTTGGATGAGAAAGGAACATAGATGAGCTCTATGTTTGAGACTTCCAAATTGATTTTCTATTCTTAAAGTAGTTCAATTCATCATAACATTCCTTTTGTCTTCCTCTCACAAAGATAAACCATCTTTGATATATAACTCTTAAGACCACTTTTATAATCCTGTTGTAGTTAAATGAATCTAATTATTTGAATAAGTTTTATTAAAATAAGATTGTAATTTAGTTTTTGATAGATTGTTGTTTCTTCTATCTTTGCAAGGATTTGTATCTTTCCTACACTGTAAAAATTGTAACTAACAAATTGTTGCTCAGTTGATTTTGAGAAATTGCTCTTTTAAAGGCTTATGTAGGAAGATTAGACTCCAGACGCTAACCTGTTACTGAGTCCACACTTGTAATTGAATTAGTGATTCTTAATTTATTTTGAATCTTGAAGGGGAGCTAAATTTGCTATCCCCAACTATGTTTATTTTTGTATAAGGATTATCTTTAGCTGGTTAAGAATCAGCAGACACAGGAGAAGCTGTGAAAACTTGAAAAGTTACCCTTTTGTAAGAGACATTTAAATTTATACGGTAATTCTCCATTTGTAAGGGTGTCTCCCTCTGTGTACCAGGAAGAAAAGAATGAAAAAAAAATCTCTACAAGCTATTATCTATGGAGAAAGCAACAACCTAAAACTTCATAACAACTTTACCATTACTGTGCTTTGCCTGGTAGTCTCCAATAGCTGGCTCCCTCCTTCCCATATCTTTGTCTTTAGCTGGGGATGGTATTTAAGGTGATAGCTTGGACCATTTAAGGAGTTACTCAGTTTTTCTGGGTCTCTCCCATATATACAGGATAAATACATATTATTAAAATTCTGCTTTTTTTTTTTTTTCTCTTGTTGATATGGGGAATTTGGACTGGAAATGCACGGTATTCCCCTGGGCAGGATGGCTTTCTGGCCTTTTTCCTGTGCCTTGATATCCCCTCTGATTGGTCACTATCCCCTTCTAATTTGGTGCTCAAAGGTCGAATCTCACATGGGACATGCAAGGCTCTCCTCTCCTTCTCCCTTATTGTTTCCCTGTTCCCTATGAGCTTTACTCCGTCTTCCTTTGCATGAGGGTTTCCTTCCCTTTATTCTGTAAATGTGTACCTTTTGCTACTCCCAGCTCCCTTGTCTTATAGAAATGTACCCTTTGCAACTCTGTAGCCCTGTGTTTTTTCCATGGACCCCTTAATTTTTAAAAATTTCCTAAACCTGCCTATTTCACCCCTAAAAAATCCTTTCACTGTTAACCTGTCTTTTGTTACTGGGGCATGCCAGACAAGAACCTAGAAGGGTAGAGGGGAAATTATTTTTTCTTCCTTAAAATCTTATATTATGACACTTCTTGAGAATCTGTTGAAACTAAGATAAAAAACAACAACAAAACAAAATAACAACAAAAAACAACCCAAAATAAAACATACTTATAACACTTTCTAAAAAAAATTTTGGCTTCAAGGACCTACTGATGTCCTGCATATAATTTTAATAAACCCAGCCATAGATTAGAAGGGGAGTAGGAATTGTGTTTTTCTCCTTCCTTTTCTTTTTTTCACTCTTCTCTGAATCTCCAGTATTTAGCAAATAGTTATACTCTATAAATGTTGAATGATGGTGTGAAAGGATTCTAATTTGGAACTAGAAGATATGAAATGAATAATTTCATGAATGTGCCTTCAGAAGATCAGAACTTAAGAACAGAGAGACTTCCTTCCATTAAATGTCTGACTTACAGAAGACTGAGACTTAAGATCTCACCAATGAACATCTGCCAAGAATCTTTGCCCATCACTAAGCCAATGAACTTACTGTTTTGATTCTGGCTGGACTTCCCCTTCTTTGTACTCCTCGTCTATAAATATAGCTTTCCCAAACCCTCAAGGAACTGGGATGTAGCTTGCTACAGCATTCATTTCCAGAATTGAAAATCCTCCTGATACTATCATAATAACCTGGTTATTATTTTACAGAAAAGGAGTAAAGGGAAGACTAGATAATATAGGCTTGCCATTCATACAGCTTGGCTAGATAGCTGTAATTTAACACCCTCCAATGATTGATGAGGGAAGGGTCTGGACAAAGGCAGTTTGGACTCATGCCCAGTTAGGTCATGAGTGAGGTGGGAAGGTGCTTATCTGTCAGTCACCCCTGGAAGCAAGACAGTGGCCAGAATAGTCATGGCCACTGCAAGGACAGAAAACCTGAAATATTTAAACTCCTGGACAAAGGGAGTTCACTCTTTTCACTCTTGATCCTCTAGCTCTCTTGAGACTCCTGTTGCAGAGGGAGTGTTCCCTTGCATTCACCCATGTGGCTCACAGCCATGTGGACTCCGCATAATGGATTAATGGGCTAAATGTACTGGTCCTCGCTGCAACGTGGAACTGAAGCTCTGGACTCTGGCTTTGCTGAATCCACAGCTGCTCCTCTTTTAGGATGACTTAAGGGACAGGGAACTTTGGAACCCAAGGAATGTAACTTCATGCAAATAAAGACTTTTACCACCTATCTTTCTCCCCTGGGGGCTTCTGAAAAGTGCTTATTTCAGCAGCACCCCAAGAACTCCACTCTCATGAGCAGTAGAGGAATCCCACTCATGTACTCCGATAAGCAATACTATGCTATTTCCAAATAAACCCAATTTCTGGTAATTTGAGCTTGCCTTAAGTTTACTTATTTATTTATGTTGACAGAAGAATGAAAGGATGCAAGCTGATGCCCTATCACTGAGCCAAACCAGCTAGGACTCTCATGTTTCTTGATAGAGTTGCTGTCATTTAAGAAAAGCCATACTATCCCTGTTTGAAACTAATGTATTTTTCTCATTGACCATGTTATATTGTCTAAAATTCCTATAGTTAAAAATAATCCTCATTTTCTTCTTTGGGTTAGTAATTAACTAATATTTTCAAGGTAGTTACCAAACAGGGGCTCAGGAAATAAACTAAAGACAGATTTTAATGATGATGAGAGGGTCAGATGGGGCCCAGAGCATGTGCTATACCCTGGGCCAAATAAGAGGGAGCACAGGGAAAACACTGGGTGAAGGACAGCTGGAAGCTGTAGAATTTGAGATAAGCACAAAATTATCAGATTATCTATAGAAAGGCATTAAAGACAAATCATCCCCATAGCACAATGGCACCCCCTGGCCTATTAGCCTCTTCCCCCATTTTTAAAGTTTATGAGTCTCAAATTGTAGATATTAATTTAATAAGACCCTTGCAGATAGCAGACAGAAAAATAAATTACCTTGCTAATGTGATTTTATTTTAACTGAGGCATGCTAATATGATACTAATTTGAGTTGAGCACAGAAATCAGTGTGGTGCACTTGGAACCATAAGTACAGTGGATCAAAGAGATTTGAGATAATTTTTTTCCACTGAGCTTTAGTTTTCTCATTTCTCAAATGCAAATAATGTCACCTACTTTGAAGTGAATTCTGCATTAAATGACACTTTTTGGGAGGAAAATTTCTCCTCTACCTTTCTAAGTTCTTTGGGCTGATGTAATAATTGAACTGATACAAACCAGATTAACAGAAGAAAATAATTAATTTTGTACATATAGAAGACTCACATAGACATGACAGAGTCAAAGAAGAGACCAAAGCAGACAGTTTTTATACCTCTTAGACAGAGAAACAAACAAACAAAAAAATTACTTTGTGAAAGAACTGACAAGACAAAAAAAGTTAGTCTTGGGTACTAATTAGTGAAGAAACTCAACAGAGTTTGTCTACGTAGCCTTCTCAGCCCTGAGCTCCCTATGTTTAGCAAATAAGGATCTCTATCTCCTGGTACAGGAGGGGTACCTTTCACATGGGAAACTTATTTTCTGCTTTCAGGGGAACAAAGGAGGGTCAGAGTCCTTCTTGCACCAGCTATTTCTTAAGTAACTTTAATCCAAAATAATCAATGTGCCAAACAGGCTTATTTGAGGGTAGCATATTTTGCTCCCCTACAAGACATTTTTTGAAGATTGCTTGTTCAGTAACTGGCACATAACAAGCACTAAATAATTACCTTAAATGTGAGATGTATGCATTTAAAGATATTAAAAGTTTTCCTTTCCACTAGGAAGCTTGGTTTCCTATAAATTAAATTATATTTATTTAGTTATTTATTTACTTATTTATAATTGAATTTATTGGGTTGACATTGGTTAATAAAGTTATATAGGTTTCAGTGTATAATTCTATAATATATCATCTGTACACTGTATTGTATGTTCAACACCCCAAGTCAAGTCTCCTTCCATTTATCCTCCCTTTACCCTCATCTACCTCCCCCACCCCCTTTCCCTCTGGTAATCACCATGCTATTATCTGTAGCTCTGAGTGTTTTTTGTTTGTTTTTGTTTAATCCCTTCACCTTTTTCACCCAGCCCCACATCCTCCCTCCCCTCTGACACCTGTCAGTCTGTTCTCTATGAGTCTACTTCTACTTCATTAGTTTATTTTGTTCATTAGATTCCATATATGAGTGAAATTATATGGTACTTGTCTTTCTCTGACTTGCTTATTTCACTTAGCACAATTCTTTCCAGGTCCATCCATGCTATCACAAATGGTAAAATTTCCTTCTTTTTCATGGCTAAATAGTATTCCATTGTGTAAATGCACTACTGCTTTTTATCCACACATCTACTGATGGGCACTTGGGCTGCTTCCAAATCTTTGCTAGCCCATAAAATAAAAGCCTAATATGCAAATTGACCAAATGGCAGAACAACTGGTTGCTATGATGGGCACTGACCACCAAGGGGCAGATGCTTAATGTAGGAGCTGCCCCTAGCCCGCAGGCCTTAGGCAAGCCATGGCAGGTGCCAGTGGGGATCCCCCGATTGCCCTGCCGGTCACCCCGCAGAGGGAAGCAAGCAGCAGCGGCAGTGGGGGGCGGGGCTGGCCAGTGAGCAGGTAGAGGTGGGGGGTAGGGCCGGCCAGCAAAGCGGACTGGCACTGCCCCCCGATTGCGCTGCTGGTCTCATTCCACAGAGGGAGGCACCAGGCCCGCCAAGGCGGGTGCCAGAGGGGGCCCCCTGATCACCCCGCTGGTCGCCCTACAGATTGGCCCTGATTGCCAGCCAGGCCTAGGGACCCGACCCATGCATGAATTTCATGCATCAGGCCTCTAGTTGTAAATAATGCTGCAATGACTGTAGGGATGCATATATTCTTTTTAATTACTGTTTCAAGTTTCTTCAGATATAGTCCAGAACTAGAATCACTGAGTCATAAGGCAGTTCCATTTCTAATTTTTTGAGATAACTCCATACTGCTTTCCACAGTGGTTCCACCAGTCTGCATTCCCACCAACTGTACATGAGGGTCCTCTTTTCTTCACATCATTGACAAAACTTATTGTTTGTTGATGTATTGATGATAGCCATTCTGACAGATGTGAGGTAATATTTCCTTGTGGTTTTAATTTGCATTTCTCTGATTAATGATGTTGAGCATCTTTTCAAATGTCTATTAGCCATCTGAATGTCCTCTTTGCAGAAGTGTCTATTCAAGTCCTTTTTCCATTTTTTAATTAGATTTTTTTTGTGTGTGTGTGTTGAGTTGGATAAGTTCTTTATAAATTATCAGATGTACGATGTATCATTAGGGAATATATTTTTCCAATCAGTGGGTTGTCTTTTTATTTTATTGATGGTTTCCTTTGCTATGCAAAACTTTTTAATTTGATGTAGCAATACTTGTTTTTTTCTTTCTTTTGTTTCTCTTTCCTGAAGCAATGTATCAGAAAAAAATATTGCTATGAGAAATGTCCAAGATTTTGCTGCCTATGTTTTCTTCTAGGATTTTTATGATTTTGAGTTTAACATTTTAAGTCTTTAATTCATTGTGAGTTTATTCTTGTGTATGGTTTAAGAAGGTGGTCTAGTTTCTGTCCAATTTTTCCAACCATTTATTGAATAGACTCTATTTCCTTTTAACTTGTTTATTTTTTCAGTGGTTCTCAACTTTGGCATGTATCAGTCACATTTTGGTCTCTTAAAAATGTGGATATTTATTACTATTCTTCATCTGTACTTTTAAAAGATTCCCTCATGATTCTAATTGTTCTTGTGTATTATTCTAGTTTTTTTGCATAATTTATTTTTACTTTCTCTCTGTAGTTTTATAGTCTCCAAATAGCCCTATGACTATTTGAGAGTGAAACTAACAATTCAAAGGTAACTTCACCACCACCTCTATCTGTTATTACTGTGTAATATGCATTCATATCTCCTATTTCATTTGTTAGTATTCTTCCAACTTCAGACTCCATAGATGTGATGAACTCACATCAACATTCTTTTCTGCTTCTACTGATGATGTTGAGTTATGAGAAGCATTCATATTCAGATGTGATTAGCTTTCTGCAAAAACCTATGGATATATTGAATTTAATAGAAATATTTCATATGTGCCTGCTCATGCAAATTCTTTCTGTATATGAATGATAAAGCATCAAGAAGACATTTTATAAAAAAATATATTTTTGTTTATTTCAGAGAGGAAAGGAGAGGGAGAGAGATAGAAACATCATTGATGAGAGAGAATCATTGATCATCTGCCTGCACACCTTTCACTAGGTATCGAGCCCACAACCCAGGCATGTGACCTGACTAGGAATCGAACCATGACCTCCTAGTTCATAGGTCAATGCTCAACCACTGAGCCACAACACCAGGCAAGAAGACATTCTTGATAGAAAATTCAAGGGAAGGACTTTTTTTGTTCTTAAAAGGTTGTGGTTAAACTTGGGGATTAGATATTGTGCTTAAAAATTGCTTCCGCTTTACTTTTTAACCCTTTGACCCCCTATTTTTTTTGGTAGAAATGGTAGATAAAAATACCACCATTAATTTCTATAATATAAAAATTAGAAAAGTATTAACTTGTTCTATATATGGAACAACTCTGACTTCACAAAACCAGTTGAAAATGGAGTTAACCATAGGTCAAAAGATTTTAAATACATCTTTTGGATACTAATGATCCTTGTATGATTTTCCTTTGCCCTACTTGGGCAAGATTATACTTAATTTATTCTTTTTTATTTCAGATTTGTTTATTATTATTTATGTGCTAGGCATATAAGTAAATAGTTTTTATTATAGTCATTATAGTTATTTAAAAATAATTTATTTGTAAACCTTTTTATTGTGGATTTTTTCAAATATACACAGAAGTAGAGAGGATAATGTGACAAATTCCAATTTAACTGTTTTTACCAATTTTCAATATGTTGTGATTGTTTTCAGTTATCCACTCTTTTTTGGGGATAGTTTTAATTTTAGATATTATATTATTTAAACATTGAATACCTTAGTATATTTTTGTTATAGTCATTGATTGCTATATAATAAACCACCCCAATATGGAGTGCATGATTCTATGATTTGACCTGGGTTCAGCGCTAAGACTTCTCTCTGCTCTATGTCATGCCATTTGGGCTTACTCATGCATTTTTAGTTAGTTGGCTATGAACTAAATTTGGGCTGTGGGATCCAAAATAGCCTCACTCGCGTGTCTGGCACTTGGTAGTGGCTGTAGGCTGGATCACCTTGATTTTTCTTCTCATGACCTCTTACCCTTCAATAAGCTAAATTTGGTCTTAGGCTTCCAAGAAAATGAAAACAGGTCTCATAAGCTCTAGTCTTGGAAGGCACAGGCCAACACTTCCTGCTGCATTCCGTTGGCCACAGAAAGGCACAAGGCCAGCCCAGATTCAAGGGGAAGGGAACATAGTCTATCTTTTGATGGGAGCAGGTGCAAAGTCACTTTGCACAGGGGGATGTGGGGAATGAGAGGAATTGTTTTTGCCATCTAAAAACAGAATTTAGCCCTAGCTAGTTTGGCTCAGTGGATAGAGCATCAGCCTGTGGACTGAAGGGTCCTGGGTTTGTTTCAGGTCAAGGGAAGGCTACTCCCAGGCCCAGGCCTTGGTCAGGGTGCTTATAGGAGTCAACCATTCGACAGGTTTCTCTCACATCGATATTTCTCTCTGTCTTTCCCTCTCTCTTCCACTATCTCTAAAAATCAATGGAAAAATATCTTCGGGTGAGGATTAAAAAAACAGAATTTACTTCTTAGAGCAGTTTTAGGTTCATAGCAGTGTTGAGCAGTAGGTAGAGTTCCCATATACACCTACCTTCACACATGCATAACCTCCCCCATTATCAACATCCACCACCAAAAGTGCTATGTTTGCTACAATGGATGAACCTACATGGGCACATCATTATCACTCAGAGTTCATATATTAGAGTTCATTCTTGGTGTTGTACATTCTATAGGCTTGGAAAAATACATAAGTACATGTATTCATCATTATAATATCATACAAAGTATTGTTATTGCCCTAAAAATTCTGTGTTCTGCCTATTCATACTTCCAAACCTGACTCCTGGCAAACACTGATCTTTTTACTCTCCTCACATTTTTGCCTTTCTTAGAATATCTTATGCTTGGAATCATAAGTATGTACCTTTTTCAGATTGGCTTCTTTTATTTAGTATTATGTATTTAAGGTTACTCTATATCTTTCCATGGCTTGATATCTCATTTTTTTTCTAGTTCTGCATAATATTCCATTTTCTGAATGTACTTCAGTTAATTTATCCATTCACCTACAGAAGGACATCTTGGTTGTTTCTAAGTATTGGTGATTATGAATAAAGCAGGTGTAAACATCCGTGTGCAGGTTTTTGTGTGGATATAAGTTTTCAACTCTTTTGGGTAAATGCTAAGGAGGGCAATTGTTGTGTTATATGGTAAGAGTATGTTTAGTTTTATAAGAGACTGCCGGTCTTCCAAAGTGGCTGAAGCATTTTGCATTCCCACTAGCAGTGAATGAAAGTTCCTGTTGCTCTGCATGTTACTGTTTTGCCATTTTTATAAGCAGTCTATGGCGCATGTAGCCAATCTTATTTTATTATTATTACTAGAGGCCCAGTGCATGAAATTAATTCATGGGTAGGGTCCCTAGGCCTGACGGGCAATCAAGGCTGCTCAGTGCCTTCTGGCTTCCAGCCGGGGCCTCCTTTACCTGGCTGTTGGCTGTCAGCTGGTGCCTTCCTTCATTCCGTGCCACCCCCTTGTGGTCAGCACATGTCATAGTGAGTGATTGAACCTCTGGTCGAACTCCTGAGGGGACACTTTGCATATTAGCTTTATATATAGATAGATTTTTAATATGCCTTTATTTATATATAGAGGAGGGAGTGAGAGGGAGAGATATAAATCCATGAGAAACATTGCTAGATTGGCTGCTTCCAGCACGCCCCTTACTGGGGATGGAGCCTGAAACCTGGGAAGGCGCCCTGACCAGGAATGGAACTGGTGACCTCTTGGTTCATAGGTCAATGCTCAACCACTGAGCCATACCAGCTGGGTTGATCTTTTTGTTTTGCATATTATCATGCCACTAACAGTTAACCAATTTGACACATTCTTTTTAAAAATTGATGTATTTTAATGTTCTTATGTTTTAATTTAAATATAATAAATGTGTGTGTGTGTATGCATGCACCTGCATGCACACTTCTATGAGTTTTAACAAATGAGTAGAGTTCTGTAGCAACCCCCACAATTAGAATACTGAATAGTGTACTCGCCACCAAATATTCCCTTGTGCTGCCCACTTGTAATCAAAACCTCCTCGAGCCCTAGCTGGTTTGGCTCATTGGATAGAGCATCGGCCTGTGGACTGAAGGGTCCCAGGTTCAATTCAGGTCAAGGGCACATACCCGGGTTGCGGGCTCAATCCCCAGTAGGGGACGTGCAGGAGGCAGCTGATCAATGATTCTCTCTCATCATTGATGTTTCTATCTCTCGCTCCCTCTCCCTTCCTCTCTGGAATCAATAAAAATATATTTAAAAAAAAATACCTCCTCGAACTCCTGAGCCCTAGAAACTACTGATTTGTTATCAGTCTTTATAGTTTTGTCTTTTACAAAATGTCCTATAAGTAGACTTATACTGAATGTAATATTGAGTCTGTATTGTTTCCACTTGGCATAATGCATTTGAGATTCACCCACAGTGTGTGAGTAAATAACGTGTTCCTTTGTGTTTGTTTGCCTGAGTAGTATTCTATTGTAAGAATGTACCAGAGTTGGCTCTCCTTCCGGGAGCACTCCAATGCCTTTCCTTTCCCCTTTCCTCTCCCTGCCCCAGGCACGTTCCTATTGGCTTTCTCACTCCCAAGCTCCAAGGGACCTGCCTTTACCTCTGGAACTTGTTTCCTAAACCCATTTCTTCTAGGAATTACTTCTACCTGTATAATTTGCCCAGTGAATGTTCTCTTACAGTTTGGTTCTTCCTCTGAATTCTTTCCTAGCCAGAACCCAAGTACCGAGGTTGCTGAACCCAGGCTTGGTCTGACCCCAGAGGTCAGACACCTGGTGCCATTCTGGCAGCCTACAGCAATACAACTCAGCAAGTGAAGCAACTAACCTACCTGAGGAACTTCCAAAGATGCCTGAAGAATAAGAAAATCCATTAACTTGAGTAATATTCAAAGTGAACTCAATTCACTTTGGGAATAAAATGTATTCAAGATTCAGTGACAATTCAAAAGTGACAAATCCTAGATGTGAAGAGGATTGCTAATGCAATAAAAGATAAACACACAAAAGACTGAGGAAACTGAAAGTAAAATGATTGGTCTGGCAGTCCTCTCCTTAAAGTAAATGGTAATCCCTAGTTTAACCATCTGGAAACTCTAAATCAGGGGTCCTCAAACTTTTTAAACAGGGGGCCAGTTCACTGTCCCTCAGACTGTTGGAGGGCCTGACTAGTTTAAAAAAAAAACAAACTATGATCAAATTCCTATGCACACTGCACATATCTTATTTTGAAGTAAAAAAAAACAAAACAAAATGGGAACAAATACAATATTTGTATTTGCATGTGGCCCACGGGCCGTAGTTTGAGGACCCCTGCTTTAAATTGTATGATGCAAGAATAATCCTGGAATGTTAAGTTGAACTATAAAGTCTAATAAACATTTAAATCACTAAAAAAAGAATGTTGTTTTCCAATTTATCAGTTGAATGACATTTGGGCTTTTCTATTTCTGGGGGATTATGAATAATGCTGCAACAAATATTTATATATATAGGTTTTTATGTGAACATAACTTTTAATTTCTCTAGGGCAAAATACCCAGGACTCAAGTCATATGGTAGCTGTATGTTTAAATTTAAGAAATTGTCGCCTGGCTGGTGTGGCTCAGTGGTTGACTGTCAACCTTTGAACCAGGAGGTCAGGATTCGATTCCCAGTTTGGGCACATGCCCAGGTTGCAGGCTCGATCCTCAGTGTAAGGCTTTCAGGAGGCAGCCGATCGATGATGCTCTCTCATCATTGATGTTTCTATCTCTCTCTTCCTCTTCCTTCCTCTCTGAAATCAATAAAATTATATTTTAAAAAAAGGAAATTGCCAAACTGTTTCCCAGAATGGCTATACCATTTTATATCCCCACAGTGTATGAGAGATCTAGTTGCTCTTCATTTTCCTTGGCACTTCATATTGTCAGGCTTTATGTTTATTTTAGCCATTCTGATAGGTATTGTGATTTTAATCGGTATTTTCCTAATGACTAATGATTTTGAGCATCTTTTTGTGTGCTTGTTTGCATACCATATATCTTCATTAATGAAGATATATGAAAAATACATAATGGGCAAAACTTTTGCCCATTTTCTTAAAAAAATGGTTGTTTTCTTATTGCTAAGTTTTGAGAATTCTTTATATATTTTACATTCTGGTCCTTTCTTAGATAAGTGATATGCAAGTATGTTCTGCTGGTCTATAGCTGATCATTTTATTCTCTTAATGTTATTTTTTGAAGAGTGAAATATTTTAATTTTGAATAGAGTCAAATTTACCTTTATTTCTTTTTATGGTCAGAACTCTTTGCTTAACCCAAGATCATAAACATTTTCTCCTACAAGTTTTATAATTTTAAACTTGATAATTGTGCCTATGATTCATTTTGAGCTGATTTTGTGCAAGTTTGAAGTTTTTTCATAATGGATATCCAGCAACATTTCTTTTAGACTATCCTTTCTTTATTGACTTGACTTTTAAAAATATCAGTTGACTATATTTGTGTGGATCTGTTTCTGTGCTAATTTGTTCAATTGATCTACGTGTCTATCCTCTTACCAATACTACACTCTTCATTACTACAGCTTTAAAATATGTCTTAAAATTGGTAGTGTGCATCTTCCAACTTTGTTCTTTTAATAGTAATTTCTTAATATTTAATATCTACTCCATATTTAATTTTTTCAAATTGTCTCAAAATTATTTTTCTCCAGTTGTTTGAATCAGGACCTAAATAAGTTTTCACACATTGAATTTGGTTCTATGTCTTTTAAGTCTCTTCTATAACGCGCCCTATCCCTCACCCCCAAACCAAGTCATTTGTTTAGTAAGTGTCCCGCATTCCAGTTTTGGCTGATTCCCCCCGCCCTGCCCCCTTATCATATCATTTAAATTGTTTGAATATCTCTCATACATCTTGTAAGTAGGTGATGAAATATTCATTAGATTTGAGTTTAAATGTTGAGTAGGTATTTTCACAGGTTACATCAAGGACCTAATATCTGGTTGTCCTATTTTAAGTGCTGCTGTGTTTGACCAATTGGTTCAGGTGTTGTCAGCTTTATCCAACCATTATAAAGTTCTCCATCAACCTCTTATCTAATAGCTTTAGTAGCCATTCATGCTATTTCTCTAGAGTCATTATTTTATTAAGGGTTTCACAATGGTGATTCTCTGATTCTAACATTTCTTTTGCATTTATTAGACAGAAATTGATACATAGAAAGACTTCAACTCTTTGGTTAACTTGAAATATACTGAGTGTTGGAGAGGGAGGGAAAATGTGTCTTTAATTTATCAGTTTTCAGAATAATTAGTTGGTGCACTGGCAACTTCTAATTGTGACCAATTATTATTTTTAGTATCATTAAGAACTTATGAATTTGTATACACTTGATGTATTTAAATCCATTGAAGTTATTATTATTATTATTTTTTTTTTGGTGCTCAAATGATCTCATCTTAGTCCACTGGAAGCTTCTTAACCTTGACATTAACCCATAAGTATTTTTATAGCTCCCTTGCTTGCTGGCCCAGTAATGTCCTAAACTAATCTTGTACATTCCCTGTCACATTCCTGAATTCAGCCATTTCTCCAAGGAATTCTTAGAACCTTTCAGTTGAAGACAGAATTTAGAGGCCACATTTTGGAAACTATGGTAAAATAATAACATTTTAATGTTGCCTATCCATTGGTTTTTAGGCTTTTAATTCTAAAGTACCATAAAAACCCTGAAGAAAGCCCAGCCAGTGCTCAGTGGTTGAGCATCGACCTATGAACCAGGAGGTCACAGTTTGATTCCCAGTCAGGGCATATGCCTGGGTTGTGGGCTTGATCCCCAGTGGGAGGCGTGCAAGAGGCAGCCAATCAATGATTCTCTCTCATCATTGATGTTTCTCTCTCTCCCTCTCCCTTTCTCTCTGAAATCAATAACAATATATTAAAAATAAAAAGACCCTGAAGAAAGTTTATATTCATTATCTCTTCATGATCTATTGATAAGACTCAATTAAAAGGAGTTGCCCTGGGGTAGGAATTTACCACCCCAAGTTCTAAAATGGATGCCTTCATTTCCTATAACCAATGTGTACCTGTGGTTAGAAAGAGTTGTCCTAGCCAGTTTGGCTCAGTGGATAGAGCATTGACCTGTGGACTGAAGGGTCCCGGGTTCAATTCCCATCAAGGGCACATACCCGGCTTGCAGGCTTGGTCCCTGGTAGGGGGCATACAGGAGGCGACTGATCAGCGATTCTCTCATCATTGATGTTTCTATCTCTCCCTCTCCCTCCCTGAAATCAATATATATATATATATATATATATATATATATATATATATATATATATATATAATCTCCTATCTAATAAAAGAAAAACAGGGTAATTAACCATACCTTCGCTCAGCTTCCCATTGGCTAATCAGGGCGATATGCAAATTAACCGCCAACCAAGATGGCGGCCGGCAGCCACGCAGCTGAAGCGAGCAGGAGGCTTGCTTGCTCCAGTGATGGAGGAAGCCAAGGTTCCCCGCCTGCCGCAGCCCGGCTCTGAGCTCTGAAAGCAACTAAGTTTCAATTATAGAAGCTAAACAAACCCCAGGTACCTGCTTTCAGCCAGTGTGGCCATGGAGCTGGAGCGGGCTCTTAGCTCCAGTGACGGCAACATAGTTTCAATTATAGAAGCTAAAAAACCCCCAGATACCTGCTTTCAGCAGTCCATGGCCTCAGAGCTGGAGCAAGCAGCTCTCAGCTCCAGTGACGGCAACAAAGTTTCAATTATAGAAGGTAAATAAATCCCAGAATAAAAAAAAAATGAAAAAAGGAGAGGTTGGGAGCTTCAGTCGCTGACCAGCCTGAAAACAGCCCTCAGCCCCTCACCCAGACTGGCCAGGCACCCCAGTGGGGACCCCCACCCTAAAGGGGGTGTGGCCAGCCTGAAAACAGCCATCAGCCCCTCATCCAGGCTGGCCAGGCACCCCAGTGGGGACCCCACCATGAAGGGGGTGTGACCAGCTGCAAATAGCCATCAGCCCCTCACCCAGCCTGGCCAGGCACCCAAGTGGGACCCCCACTCTGATCTGGGACACCCTTCAGGGTAAACCAGCTGGCCCCCACCCATGCACCAGGCCTCTATCCTATATAGTAAAAGGGTAATAGGCAAACTGACCCTAAGTGCAGAAAGACTGGGAATGACTGGTCACTATGACACACACTGACCACCAGGGGGCAGTTGCTCAATGCAGGAGCTGCCCTCTGGTGGTCAGTGCACTCCCACATGGGGGAGCTCTGCTCAGCCGCAAGCCAGGCTAATGGCTGCCAGTACAGCGGTGGTGGTGGGAGCCTCTCCTGCCTCCTCAGCAGCGCTAAGGATGTCCTACTGCAGCTTTGGTCTGCTCCCCACTGGCAAGTGGACATCCCCTGAGGGCTGCCGGGCAGCCAGAGGGATGTCTGATTGCCAACTTAGGCCCAATCCCCTGGGGAGCAGGCCTAAGCTAGCAGGTGGTCATCCCCCGAGGGCCCCCAGACTGCGAGAGGGCACAGGCCAGGCTGAGGGACCCCCCACCACGAATGCACAAAGTTTTGTGCACTGGGCCTCTAATATATATATATTTTTTTTTTCCTAGGGGGACAAATTCATTTAAAGGTTTCTTTGAGGCAATGATTTACTATAATGTAAATACAAATGTCCCTGACAATAGGGCTGAGATGTTCTTA
Source organism: Myotis daubentonii (assembly GCF_963259705.1). Taxonomy (NCBI): domain Eukaryota; kingdom Metazoa; phylum Chordata; class Mammalia; order Chiroptera; family Vespertilionidae; genus Myotis; species Myotis daubentonii. Next base: position 123,105,790 of record NC_081861.1, on the reverse strand, counting down.
CATTGTAAGCTGGACCAGTTTTAACCATATATCAAGGTTTAGTTTCTATCAGGTCACCAGCTTTCTTTCTTTCTTTCTTTCTTTCTTTCTTTCTTTCTTTCTTTCTTTCTTTCTTTCTTTCTTTCTCTCTTTCTTTCTTTCTTTCTTTTCAATCAATATATCTTTATTGATTTCAGAGCGGAAGGGAGAGGGAAACAGAGATAGAAAGATCAATAATGAGAGAGAATCATTGATTGGCTGCCTCCTGCATGCCCCCTACTGGGGATCAAGCTCGCAACCCAGGTATTTGCCTTTGACTGGAATTGAACTGGGACCCTCCAGTCTGCAGGCCAATGCTCTATCCACTGAGCCAAACCAGCTAGGGCAGGTCACCAGCTTTCCTTTCAACACTGTCACACTTACTCTCCTGTCATATTTGCTCACTGGAAATTGGGAGAAAAAGACTTGCTCCAGGATTAAATCTGCTGTGAGTACACAAATTTTTATTAAGCTAGACAACAGTGTGAATGTGAAGACTTTAAAATGACTTTTTTGTATGGAACCAGCTAGACATTTCAATTTCATTACCTCAAATAAAGTTATGCCGCACTTTGCATAAATGTGTTTATTCTCCTATTTGCATTTGGAAATGACCTTTCACTCAGCACTGATGCCAGCTGCAATGCAGAAAGCACTATATAACTTAGCCAGCCTGTGACAGCATTCAGGCAGGTGCTGTGCATTGCCTCAGTCTGTCTACTTTCTCATTTTCAAGAAATGAGAAAGGTCAAAGATTGCTGCATTCTGTGATTTAAAATGCAAACGAGAACTTCCTCTTGTTCTGTAAACCCAATCATTATCCATGATCGGTTTTGTCCTTTGCCTACTTGATTTTTTTCTTAGTTTTTTTTTAATTGTGCAGAATATTAGAATAAACAAAATGTACATGAGAAGTTTACCCATTATTAGACTCTCTTTACATGTTTATTATAGCTACATCTGTATGCATAGCTGACTAGCTGGCTTTATTAGTAAGAATTTGGTGAGCTTTTCATTTTGTTGGGTTTTTTTTCATTGTCTGCTAGCACTTATCAACCAACATCCCAGAGTATTAATATTTTCTTCTAAACCGTTTATGGATATAGAAAACACGCACACACACACACACACACACACACACACACACACACACAATGTCAAACTGAATCTATAATGTAAAAGATATTTGCCTAAATAAAGACTTGTGTAGTATACTCTACATCCAATCCTCCATCATGAACCTTGTTCACTGCCTATGCCTCCTGCAGTTTAACCAGACTCTTATACTAATGATGACATTGACCTAGTACTTTTGTAGAAAGAACATATCATATCTTTCTGTTGTGTAGCATGGTGTCATAGGCCCTTTTAAATATTTTTGCTTTACATATATTCCAAGGGACGTACAATAAACTGCAGTTAGGGCTTTAAAAACAGCTCCCTTGACTTAGTCCTCACACCACATGGCAATTCATCCTGTTGCACTGGGCACACTGTTCTCCTTGCCTTTGCATTTTATTTATGAATTTTACATGAAATCATTACCATTTCTGTATTCAGTTTTGTTTTTTTCTGCACTGGTGGAAGCAGGGATCTAAACAGGCTGTTAAATTTCAAAGACATATTCATTAGGCCTGAATTATGAGTTCAGCACATCCTGAAAATAGGAACTGCTTAGAACCTCCTCACAGCTGTCTTTTTGCATCTCTCAGAGCTGCCATCACCCTGTACAAAATGACAACTCCATTCCACACCCACCAGATGTTTTTACCCCCATTTTATGGTGTCAGCCTTGAATGTAGAAATCTTGAGTTTTATCAAAACCAAAATAGGCTGCTTTTACATTTTTCTCTACCTATCTAGGTTCTTTAAGTTGCTCTAATAATTAAATGTACATGAGACAGATATGAACAAGATAAAATAAACAAATTTAATGACATAGATATCCTAATATATAAAAGGCCAGGGTTTTAAGATGGATCATGATGGAAGGCTGACCAACCCAGAAGTCCTTCAGTCAGCCCTGTTTGCCATGGCGACCCAGCACTAGTGCTCCACTGCAGCCTGGTGACCCAGCACCGACTGCCCAGGGTGCTGAGACCCATAGAGAGAGGCAGGGTCTGATCTGCAGCCTCAGTGGAAGCTGTTGGCCAGTACTTGCCTCTCTCTTTCTCTCCCTCTTCCTTTCCGGACTTCCCCAGCATTAGGGCGATTCTGTCTCACCAGCCTCAGCGGGGGATGCTGTTCAGCCCCACCTCTCTGATCAGGACCAGAGATAGGTCCGGAGATGCTGACTGGCATAGGAACCGACCAATCAGAACCAAATGTGAGTGCTGTGAGGAAACAATGACTGCCTAGGAGGAGGAGCTTTTGACTCTGACTGGCATAGGAACCGACCAATCAGAATCAAATGTGGGTGCTGTGAAGAATCAATGGCTGTAGAGGAGATGGAGCTTTTGACACTGATTGGCATAGAAACAGACCAATCAGAACCAAATGTGAGTGCTGTGAAGAACCAATGGCTGTCTAGGAGGCGGAGCTTTAGATGTTGATTTGCATAGGAACTGACCAATGAGAACCAAATATGGGTGCCGTGAGTAACCAATGGCTTCTTAGGAGGCAGAACTTTTGACATTGATTGGCATAGGAACCGACCAATCAGAACCAAATATGGGTGCTGTGAAGAACCCATGGCTGTCTCCAAGGCAGAGCTTTCGACATTGATTGGCATAGGAACTGACCAATCAGAACCAAATATGGGTGGTTCTGCCTAGGAGGTGGAGCTTTTGATGCCTAGGAGGTGGAGCTTTTGATGCTGACTGACATTGAAACTGACCAATCAGAACCAAATCTGGGTGCTGTGGGGAGCCAATGGCTGCCTAGGAGGCAGAGCTTTTGGTGCTGGCATAGAATCTTACCAATCAGAACCAAATTGGCCAGCAGAGGAGGGCAGTTGTGGGTGAGATCAGGCCTGCAGAGGAGGGCGTTTGGGGGCAGCCAGGTCGGGAGGGGAGGGCAGATGGGGGCAACCAGGCTGACAGGGGAGGGCAGTTGGTAGTGAGATCAGGCCAGCAGGGGAGGGCAGTTGGGGGCAACCAGGCTGGCAGGTGAGGGCAGTTAGGGGTGATCAGGTAGACAGGCAGAGGCAGTTAGGGGCAACCAGGCTGGCAGGGGAGGGCAGTTAGGGGTGATCAGGCTGGTGGGCAGAGTCTGTTAGGGACGTTCAGGCAGGCAGGCAGATGAGGAGTTAGGAGCCAGCAGTCTCAGATTGCGAGAGGGATGTCAAACTGCCGGTTTAGGGCCGATCCCACAGGTTTCGGGCCTAAACTGGCAGTCAGACATCCCCCAAGGGGTCCCCAGTTGGAGAGGGTGCAGCCTGGGCTGAGGGAACACTCCCCCTCCGTGCACAAATTTTGTGCACTGGGCCTCTAGTGTTAACATAAAAACATTCAAACCTGTAAAGAATTTTTGTCAGTTTATTTGAGCCATACTGTTTGACAATAGTCTGGAAGCAGAATCTCAACATATTGGGATAATGCCCAGGAGAATGGCATTTTTTCACCTTGTTTTATACATTACAATTAAAGTAGGAGACTTAGTGGATTACATGAAATCCATTGGTGATAGATTAGGGAGGTGGGAGAAAGCAAAGCGAGGGTTGGGGGGATCTCTGGGATTGGATAAAAAGTAAAAGTGATGAGAGCTGGGATAGAGTCTTGAAAATGAGCCTTTATCAAATGTGTCTGATGTATTCCAAGTACTTTTTAATATATTCTATTTTATTCAACCTTTACAAAAATTTCTGTGAAGAAGGTATTTATATTCTTTTGTTACAAATGAGGATATTAGCTTGAAGATGATTAATTGCCTTTTTTCAATGTTGTGGAGCAAAAACGTGGCAGAACACATTCTTTTCAGATCTGTGTATTTCTGTGAAATGATGTACTTCATTTGAGCAATGTCATGAAGGATAAAGAAGAGTTAGCCCAGAAGTGCACATAGAAGGAAGGACATTCCAGGTTGAGACTTATGGAAAAGAAAGCTCTGTTCTTTCTGGTAATTGCCAGGACTCAGGAAGTTTGGAGTGCAGGCTGAATGAAGGGGAATAGGGAGATGAAGCCTAACTCATTGGCCTACAACTTAGAATCTGTTTCAGTAAAAATTAAGTTTATTGAGGAATAAATCACATACAATAAAATGTATCAATTTTCAAGGAATGGTTGCATAAGTTTTGACAATGTGTACACCCATGTAAACATCACAATGATCAAAATATAGAGTATTTCTATTACCCTACAAAGATCCCTTGTACTTCTTTGTAGTTCATACCTCCATGCTGTCCCAGACCCAGGCAACCAATGATATATATAGATAGATTTATAGCTTTTCCTCTGCTAGAATTTCAAATAAATGTACTCATAGGGTATGTATATTTTTATGTCTGCATTATTTTACGCAGCATAATGAATTTTAGTTATGTTGTTGTATCAGTAGTTCATTGTTTTTTATTACTGTGTAGAGCTCCATTGTTGATAGATATTTTGGTTCTTACCAGTTTCTGACCATAATAAAGCTTCTATTAACATTTGCAGACAAATCTTTTGGTGGGCATATTTTGCCTTTCTTTTGTGTAAATTCCTAATTATGTTTGCTTGTTATATCATTTTCCATCCTTTAACTTTTAGCCAATCTATGCCTTTTAAGTAGGTTCCTCAAAGAAAGCACATCTTGCATTTTTATCCAGTTTGACAGTCTGTGTCTTTTAATTGAAATATGCAGATCATTTTTATTTAATTTAACTAGATATTCATCCGAGTTTAAATCTTCCATCTTGCTATTTGTTTCTATTTGTTTCATCTGCTCTGTCTCCCCCTCCCCCCATACTTTCACATTTTCTTTTAGATAAATTGAGTATGCTTTGCTTTTCCATTTTATTTCCTCTATTTGTTTATTAGCTATAACTCTTTGGTTTAGGTTGCTCTAGGGCATAGTGTGTGTATTTTAATTTATCAATTTGTGGCATTTTACTTTCAAATAATAATATACCATTTTACAAATAATGCAATGCCATTGCAATAGTACACTTTGATTCACTCTACTGTCCTTGGTGCTGTTGCTATCATACTTTTTAGTTTATATATGTTTAAAACTCCACAATAGATACATTATCATAGTTTCTCTTTAAAAGTCATTTTCTCATTTTAAAAGCTGAGATAAATTTATGCTTTCCTATATATTTATCATTTCCAATGGTCTTCATTCCTTTGTATAGGTCTAAGTTTATATTAGTCAGGGTTCTTCAGTAACACAGAATCAGTAAGATACATATAAGAGGAGATTTACTGCAAGATTGGCTCATGCACTTATGGAGGCTGATGAGTACCATGATCTGCTATGTCAGCTAGAGTCCCAGAAAAGGCAGTAGTGTATTCAGTCTGAGGATCCATGGGCCAATGGTGTAAGCCCAAGTCTGAATCTGAAAGGTAAAAACCAAGATTGCTGCCCAGCTGGTGTGGCTCAGTGGTTGAGCATTGACCTATGAACCAGTAGATCATGGTTCAATTCCTGGTCAGGGCACATGCCTGGGTGGCGTGCTCAGTCCCCAAGGTGAGGCATGCAGGAGGCAGCCAATCAATGATACTCTGTCATCATTGATGTTTCTATCTCTCTCTCCCTCTCCCTTCCTCTCTGAAACCAATAAAAACACATAAAAAAACCACATCAAGATTGCCAATGAATGCCTTAGCTAAAAGAGAAAAAGGGAATTCACCCGTCTTCTATCTTTTATTTTTGTTGATGTTCAATTTAGGCTCTTAAGCAGTTGGATGACCTCCACTCTCACTGGTGAGAGCAGATTTTCTTTACTCAGTACTTATTCAAATGTTAATCTCTTCCAGGAAATAATGTTTTACCAGCTACCTGGGCCTCCCTTAAACCAGTCAAGTTGACACATCAAATTAACCATTACAAAATTCATCAGTTATCATTGTTTTTCTGCTTGGAAAACTCACATAACATTTCCTGTAGGACAGGTCAGTTGACAATAAACTCTCTCGGCTTTTGTTTGATAATTATATATTTTATCTTCATGTTTGAAGGGTATTTTCACAATACATAGAGGTAAAGATTGAGTTTTTTTCTTTCAGCATTTAAAAAATGTTCAATTTTCTTCTGCCTTGCATAATTTCAGATGAGAAATTTGTGATATTTTGTATCTTTTATCCCCTCTGTATATAATACATTGTTCTTTAGCTGCTTTTATGAATTTCTCTTTACCAATGATTTTATCAATTTATGATGTGCCTAGGTGTGATTTTTCTTTGTGTATTTTATTAGTCTTGATGAGCTTCTTAGACCTATGGGTTTTTAGTTTTCATCAACTGGAAAAATTTTCCCCTATTACATCAGATATTATTTTGACTCCCTCCCCCCCAATAATTAGTGAAACTATAAATAAATAAATAAATAAATATATATTATAGACACTGTTTGATATTGTCTCACAAAGCAGTGAGGCTGTGTTTATTGTTTTGGTCTTTTAAATTTTATGTTTAATTTTGAATAGTTTCTGTTACTAGGTTTTAAAGTTTTATTCTGCAGCATCTAATTTGTGTTAATCCTCTACAGTAAAATTTTCATTTTAGATACTGCATTTTTTATCTTTTTGAAGTTCCGTGTTGTTCATTCCCTTATTTTACATTTCTTTATTATGTTCATATTTCCCCCCACATTCTTAAAGTCCTTGTTTGTTAATTTTATCCCCTTAGTTATTGCTAAGTCTTCTTACTTTGACATGTACTTCTTCTGTTTATTTGTAATATTTTTATTATTTTCACATATCTATTAAATTTTTATTGAATTCTAGACATTTAATTTTTTTAGACATTTAAAATTTTGAGTGCTGAATTTTTTCTTGCGGGCACATCAGCTTGAAAAATTCAAGGGTAGTTTTTAAGGTTTTCTTTGAGCAGGTCTATAGTAGACTTTATTGTAGGATTAGTTCAATCCTAATTAGGAAGGCACAACGCTTTGGGGTTTATACCAAATGCTTTATACCATGTATTTAACAAGGTCTCTCTCCTCCTGGGCTGGTGAGTAATTGAAAAATTCCCAGCCTCTAGTGTGTCAGCTCCCTAGTAATTGTTCTTTGCTAGCAATTGTTCTTAGCCTGACATCATGTGTATATGTAGAGTGATATTCAAATAGAGACTGAAGAAGACAAATACAAAGATTTCTGGGGGATGTTCTCTATGTACATCTCTCTGCTTGGTACCCTGCCCTCCAAATTTCATTTTTGTCCCTTCAACTCAGTGAGACAACCAAACATTGTTCTGTACCCCCTATCTTTGTACTGGTTCATAAATTTTTTCCTGGAAGAGAGCTGAGTCAATCATAGAGCTCATCTAACTTATTTCTCTTCTCACAGGATTACAGTCTTGTGCTATCTGTTGTTTAATGTCATAAGGATGTTATTTGATATATTTTCCCCAGTTTTCTAATTGTTTATGTTGAGAGAGTAATTCCAATAGCAGTTATTCATTTTTAGGCAGAAGCAGAAACCCATGTAGTGAGTTTTTACAGAGAATGATTAATGTACACATGAAATCCAGACAGCAAAGTCCTGTAGAAATATCGGATTTTTTTTTGAATGATGGGATAATAAATGAGACCAATCTTCTAAGTGAGGACAAGTAAAAATAATCAGAATAAATTAAAAAAAGAAAACCTCTTAAAAAAATGAAGAGCTAATATGATAGTGAAGAATTAACCAGGCCACAATAAATGAAAGGTGAGAACCCAGAAATTTAAACTTGACTCTCAAATAATGCTTCTGTAGTAAAAGCATTCCCCAATCTGGAAGAATAGATGTGAAATTGAGTTTTGGTGGTCTTGTAGAATGATCAAAATATATGTCAACAGTTGTTAGAAAGTGAACAAAAGCTTTAATAAGTACTTCAGAAAGAGGAAATTTAAATAGCTGTTAAACATATCAAAACCTTCTAAACTTCATTGGTGATTAGTGAAAGATTAAATGAAACCACAAAGAAATACCAGTACATATATACCCACTAAAATGGCAAAACGTAAAATGTGTAATGATCTTAAGTGTTGGCAAGGATAATGGGTAATGAAGACACTCAACCTTTACTAATGGGAGCATAGTTTGCCTATAACCACTTAGGGAAATTTTACATCTAGTGTATGATCCATCAATTCCCTTCCCTATGTATATACTTAAAGAATCATGTGCATATATGCTTCAGGATTCATGTACAAAAATGTTCATAGTTGCATTGTTTGTAATTGTAAAAAATAATATCCCTGAAAGCATCCCATGTGCAACAACAAAAAAATAAATATGAAATATATGGTATAGTTACATAGTAGGATATTTTATAACCGCAAAAATATATAGCTACATGCTCTATCTTGAATGAATCTTAAAAACATGTGAAGAAAAAACCTACAAGATACATACAATTTGATTTCATTTACATAAAGGTACAAAATAGATAAAACTAAACCACATTGCTGTTACCTATATAGGTTGTTACACTGTAAGTAAAAGCAAGAATATGACCCCAACAACAACAACAAAAAACAGTGACTACCTTTAGAGGAGAGGCAAATGTTTTGAATAAGTAGGGGCACATGGTATTTTTCCAGAATCCTAGAAATGTTTTATTTCTTGATCTAGGTGGCAGTTACACAGATGCTCCATTTATAACTATTAATAAAATTTATTAATTAAAGTTAATAAAATGCTTATATATTGTGCAGTTTTTGTACATATATTTTGGCAGTAAGAAAAGTTTTTTTTTTAAAAAAAATGGTACTGGGATCAGTTTAGGCAAGCTCTATCCAATAGAAAAAGAACGTAAAGCCACAAATGTGAGCCACATATGTAATTTAAAATTTTCTTGTAGTCATTTTCAATGGTAAAAATTAACAGGTGCAATTAGTTTTAGTAATATATTCAATTTAATCAAGTATATCTAAAATATTCTTTCAACATACAATCAACATAAAAATACTAAATTATATTACATTCTTTTTATTGCTAAGTCTTAAAATCTATAAAACATGTGGCTAACAGTAACATTATTGGATGTTATGGGTCTAGGGCATGAGTGACACTTATCTATGCATACTGCAGCAAACACAAAGGAATTACAGAAGTTGTTGAAACACAGATAGTAATCTGGGCACAGTAGCAATGAGTTCAAACACTGGTGTGGATAATGCTCCCATAGAGAGAATAATTGATTATAAACTAACAATCAATTGAGTGTCCGAGGCAAGAACTAAGTTTTAGGTAAAGAGTATTCTGAAGCTATGAAGGAAACAAAGAGGGGCTCCTACACACTGGACTTAAATCCAGCTCTGTCACATGGGAAAGTTCACATTTCTCTGTGCTTTATTCTTCTCATCTGCAAAATCAGCTGACAATTCCTATCATTATGAGTTGTGAGATAGTTAGTCTAAAGTAGAACAGCACCTGAAAAATAATAAGCCTTTTATTCATTCATTTGACAAATAAATTTTGCCTACCTACTATGTGCCAGGTGCTGCCTTAGACAGTGAGGGCACCGAACTCAATGAACATTTGCTTTTGTTTTTGTAACAAATAGTAATCAAATTTTAAGTTCACTTGACATTCTACCTCACTTTCTAGAGTTTTCCTGTTTGAACTGAGAACTCTCTAGAATGAGGCTATTTGGAGGCCATATCAAAGGAGATAATTAAGAACACCTTCCCAAGTTAAAAAAGTATATAGACAAGCCTTTTTTTCCTGACTGGGTCTGAGCCTTAATTAAAGTAAATGTATAAGAGATGGTAGGGATTTTAAGGGACATAAATTAGGTAAACAATTATTTTGAATATATTCTTGTTTAGTGAAATTACTTGATTAACTACATGCTAACTAAATAGTTTTTCATGAAAAATCAAAACACATACAAAAATAAGTAACCATGTTTTATTCAGGAAATACTCATATTTCTCTTATGTTGGCTTAGGACTTCATATCCTTCTATGAGTCCTTTCTTCATTAAGATACAGTCACACATGGCCTGCAACTATAATAAAGAAGTACCATTGTCCTTAGTGTGGGAGATAACTTCTGAAGGGTGTTATGAAAGGAAGAGACAAGATCGGGTTTGCATTTTATTTTATTTTTATTTTTTAAAAAATATACCCAGGGAGAGAGAGAGAGAGAGAGAGAGAGAGAGAGAGAGAGAAGCATCAATGATGAGAGAGAATCATTGATGGGCTGCCTCCTGCATGCCTCCTACTGGGGATTGATCCTGCAACCCAGGCATGTGCCCTTGACTGGAATCCAACCTGGGACCCTCTAGTCTGCTAGGGACAGGTTTGCATTTTAGAACTGTTGCTTGAGTTTGATGCAGCTGATGGATTGGAGAGAGCCCAGGAGGAAACTGAGATTGCTTCTAGGAGGATGCTGCCACGACCCAGGAATAATTTGATCGTACATTAGAGGAGATACAGTAGAGATGGAAAGGAATGGATAGAGTTATGAGTAGATTATGATTGATTGGATGTGTGAGGTATGAGGATAAAGGAGGAGTTGAGGGTGATGTCCACATATCTGGATTGAGCAACAGGGTGGATGGTGGTGTGAACTACTGAGATTAAAAAAATAAAACATAACCAATTGTCTAAGAGCAAGGACGCTGGACCCAGAATGCCTGGACTTGAATCCTGGTTCTTCCACTGAGTGATTTGGGATAAGTTATTCAACCTCTCTGGTTCAGTTTTCTCATCTGTGAAAACAGGGATGGCAATAGTACTTATCTCAATGGGTTGTTACACGGATTGACTAAAGTTGCCGGGAGCCGGTCCATCCTTGCTGTTTCAAGGGACCTGGCATATATGGCATACGGTTCTTAATATGTTTGCTCACCTTCTTGGCGCTGTGTTTTAACCAAGGTCACCTCTCTGAGAAAGGTTGAATCCCCAGGTAGGGATTTTCCCCTGAAGTTAGGGAGGGAATAAAACCCCTCAACTAAGTGCCAGGCGGGTAATTAATCCCTTTAACTACGAACAATCATGCTTAAACTACATAATCTTTTCTCCCTGGAATGGAGATAAGAAACGCCCTAACCTTTGTAATAGAGATTGATAGGATTGAATCAACTGGTATAAATACAGTTGTAACAAGACAGAAACACTCAGAACTCAGAACACAGAACTCATGAGACAGAATTCAGAAGACAGAAGCAGACAGAACTCAGAACACAGAACCAGACAGAGAGACAGAACTTCAGACACAGAACTTATAAGACAGAACTTCAGACACAGGGCTTGGAAGACAGGACCAAGAGAGACAGAGCCTAGGCACAGAACCTACACAGAACGTTCTCTAGAGACAGAAGAACTTCGCTGGCGAGAGCATGCCGGAGGATCCTGGACAGGGACTGGCCTCAGAGCCTGGAGGCGGAGCCTGGCGAGAGAGCATGGCAGGGGATCCTGGACTGAACCTGACTGCGGAGATTTGCAGGAGAGCCTGACTAGAACCTGGTAACTGAACCTGACTGGAGAACCTGGACAGAACCTCTCTGGAGATCCTGAGCAGAACCTCTCTGGAGATCCAGACCAGAACTTGGCTGGAGATCCTGGCTAGGCTGCTGATCAACTGAACACTGTCTCCATGTCCTTCCTTCTTCGCCGACTCCGTCCACACCTTTGGGGACCCCTGGACCTGCTGGGGTTGGACCCCGGCATAAAGTAATATTTGTAAAGCATTTAGAACAATACTTGGCACACAGTAAGCACTATATAAGTGCTTATTAAATAAATATAATAAGCAAACATGAAGGGACTCATCTGAGAAGAAATATAATGAGTTCAGTTTGTATATATTGAATTGGGGGCATCTGGGTGGGGCAATCAAGAGATGATGTTGTGTAGGCAGGGGGATATATGAGTCCAAGTCCAGAATTTAGAAGAAAGATTTTGTGGGCTGTCATAATCATTTGTCTATCTATCCTTCTGTTTGTCTGTCCGTCTATCTCTCTGTCATTTGGAAAACAGAAGTAAAGATTTCCCAGGAGTAGAATGTAGAACAGAGGTTTTTAATTATTTTATTTCTGAATACAGCACAACAAAGGAGTCATTCTGCTAAAGAATTCTGGTTTAAAGTTATGTTATAGTGAATTTTTATCCGCATTCCAAAGGGATCATTTTCTACTTGTGCCTGATTAATTCAGTAGTTATGTATCACTGTTGGCAGGATAAAACTATACAAAGCTTTGGGGAAGGAAACAAGATTCACTTGGCACAAAATCCCAATGCATTTCTTCAATGGCATCTACATCATTCTTGTATTGGGTTTCCTTTGAAGGTACAGTAATTAGCTGCACATATTTGAAAGCTGCACATATTTGAATTAATTTAAAAACAACAGGCAAACTCTTCCTCATACTTAAATATTATGACAAGGTATGATATGGGAAGAAGAAAAAAAGTTACTCTAAGGAGCACAAATGAACCAAAAACTTTAGCACTCTTTCTTTTGTCATAATTTACTTTCGAATGTGCTTTTTATTCTTAATCTTTGCAAATAATAGGAGCAGTAACTTTTAATAACACTTTATTGATATATGAACCACATACCATACAATTGACCCTTTTATATTTTTTAAAAATATATATTTTATTGATTTAAGAGAGGGAGAGGGAGAGGTAGAGAGAGATAGAAACATCAATGATGAGAGAGAATCATTGATCTGTTGCCTTCTGCACGCCCCCTACTGGGGATTAAGCCCAAAATCTGGGCATGTGCCCTGACCAGGAATCAAACTGTGACTTCCAGGTTCATAGGCTGACACTCAACCACTGAGCAACACCGGCCGGGCGACCCTTTTAAAGTGAACAGTTCAGTAGTTTTTAGTGTATTCACAGAGTTGTGAACCTGTCACAACTATATAGTTTTAGAACATTTTCCTCACACCCTCAAAATAAACCTTTCACTTGTGGGAGTGTAATAACAATTTCCTTTTAAACTTTCTAAATTCTTCTGGCTGCACTAATAATCAAATAAACAGGAGGCCAATTAACAGGAAAAAATGACCAAATTTATTACATATGTACATACGGGGGTTCTATAAGAATGTGAGACACAATGACAGATGGGGCAGTTAAGGCTTATATGTCATCTTGAACTAAGGAGAAGGTTTTATTTGTTTTGCTCTTAACAACTCTATGTTACTATCCTCCATTTAAGATTGTATAATGATGCAGGAAAGTGTCTCTACATATACATGAATCGGTACATACTTCTATGAAAGTAATAAATATGTATGTGTTTATATGTAAATATGTTTGTATTGAAGTCTATGTATGTTATTCATAGGTATGTAAATGTATATCAGGTATATGTATATGTTCACTTGTTTATCCATTTGAATATTGTAGGGGAGGAAAAATAACTTTCCTTTTACACTTCTAAGTTCTTCTGGTGGATCTAATAATCAAGTTGACATGAGACAGATTAAGATGAGAAAATAACCAACTTTATTATGCATGTTCATATGGGGGTTCTGTAAGAACATGGGGCCAGAGGAAAGATCAGCAGTTGAGGCTTATGTGCCATCTTTAGCTAAGAAGAAGGTTGTGGGGAGAGAATTTGTGATTTGAGACTACAAAGGAGAGGAAGGGAATTCACATGGACATGAAAAGCAAATGTGCTTTTCCTCTTCATTCTTTTAAATTATCTTTACAGTGGCTCCCTCATTGACTACACATTCTAGAGAGCTAGAAAAATTACAATATGGTTTCTTTCAAATGTAACTTTACATTTGAAAGTCTTTCCCTAGATGTGGCATTAACTGTTAATTTTTGAGTTGTCCAATTATTATTTTATTATCCTTCAGTGTTTTCCTTTTTTTAAAAACAAATGTTGTCTGAGAGCCTTATATATTCCAGGCATTGTGCTAAGCATTTTTCATAGATTATTTCAGGGTAAAATTGTAGATTCGATACTTGCACCATTTAAGATACTAAGATACTAAAATAAAGTTCTCAGAGAAATGAAAATAGGTGACAATAACTTTTACTTGCTATTATGAATAGAATTGATTTTTTCTTTTGAGTACATCTACTACAGACTCAGAATATTTATTTATTTATTTATTTATTTATTTATTTATTTTTATTGTTTAAAATGTTATATATGTCTCCTTTTCCCCCAATTGACCCCCCCCCAGCCACTCCCACCCTTAAGAGTACAGACTCAGAATATTATCAATTGGCCTTTATCTAATACTTTCATGAAACAAAACTCAAATGTGCTTGTATTAGTTATTTCTAAGTAACAAAACACCCAGAACTTAGTGGCTTAAGACAACAATCATTAGTTTGACTCATGATTCAGGCAAGGCTGAGCTGGGTAATTTTTTTCCTATCACCCTCTTTATTTAAAAAGAAATCATTCATTTATTTTCATGATAAGAACACTTAAGATGTAACCCCAGAAAATTTAAAAGTATATAATACAGTATTGTTAACTAGAATCTCTGTACTGCGCAGTAAATTTCTAGGGTTTATTTATCTTATATAACTGAAACTATACCCTTTGATTAACACCTTTCCATTTCTTCTCACTGCCCCTGACAACTACATTCTACTTTCTTCTTCTATGAATTAGACTCTTAGATTCATCATATAACCCAGATCCTGTAGTATTTGTCCTTTTGTGTGAGTAATTATTTGGGGGGGGGGGGGGTCTTAGCTGGACTCCCTAATGCATCTGCATTCAGATGCAGGTCAGCCATGTGGCCCTGCTTCCAGGGTTGGCTGTTTGTCCGCCATGGGGATAGAGACAACTTGGATATGTGTTTCTAATTTCCTAGTTGACTGGTCTGGACTTATTCACAGAGCAGCAGTTTCCAAGGGAAGGAAGAGAGTCTTAGTCCATAAGCATCTTACAAATCCCCCAAGGACCAAAACAAGTCACATGGCCCAGGTCAGAGTCAGTGTAAGAGAGGAAGGGCGAACGTTGTGGATATAGGGAGATGTCAACAAATTGGGGGCCACTAACATTTTTTGTTTAGAGTTTTATTCTCTGAATTCTTTCCCAGGTCTTCAAATGAACACCTCATCTATTTCATCTCACCTCATCTATGTCTCTCTGTCACTCTTACTCTTGCTGTTATACACACACTCTGTCTCCTAACAGAAATACTATTTTTTTTATTGACTTGAAGAGGAAGAGAGAGCGATAGAAATATCAATGAGAAACATCAATGATGAGAGAGAATCATTGATCCGCTGCCTCTTGCACTCCCCCTACTAGGGATCGAGCCTGCAACCAGGGCATGTGCCTTGACCGAAATTGAACCCAGGACCCCCCAGTCTGCAGGCTGACACTCTACCCACTGAGCCAAACCAGCTAGGGCAGAAATAAAGTACTCTTGATGGAGAACATATAGATCAGTAGCAGGTTTCAGAATGAAGACAATATTTTTCATTCTTGCCCCATCCTCACTCTCTGAAACACCAGTAGGTATTGGAGACTATACAACTCGATTGCTATCAAAAATGAAATCCTTAAATTAGCTTTTTAAAGGGAACAAAAGCTGACTGTGGACTAGACGTCAACAAAGACTTGCTGAACCCAGCAGCTCCAGCAGTGAGACACTGTGGGGAAGGAGCAGCATACCAAATTTCCTTGCCAACCTTGCTTCAATAGCTGTTCAACAGGGTGCCCAGGCATCTTTCAAGTGTTTCTATTTGTGTTAACTTCCAATTTAGAGTTTTGAAACACAATCTTAAAATCAGTTTGCATGCCAGAAAAGCAGTTTTGGAAGAGGCAAGGAAATTAAGACATTATATTTATATAAAAGAGGGCACATGAGGAACTGTAATAAGACCTTTAAGAATGACTCCTATTCTAGAGTGCCCTTCCCCTCCACCTTCCCTATAATGGTACATTCTTATCACCAGATAACTCACAAACTTTGATTAAAAAATTGTAGAGGTTACTCCTAAAATGGATATTTAGAAAAGCAAACAAATATACCATCAACGTATTTGTTGGAATATGAATGATCTACTTGATGTCTAGCTTAGCATGTTTGTAATATATATTTGGATTCAGTCATTATTTGACTCCTTCTGAGGCCAAGCACTTTCATATTCAGGCTAGCGCACATCAAGGCATTAATCCAATAATTAAAGTGGGACCTTAAAAATGATATATGTTAATGAAGTGGGATATATTACAGTGGAAATTGGTAGCCCAGTCTAAATAGAATATTCCTTTTAAAGATGCTCGAAATATGCTAAGTGAAACAACTCAGAAAACTAAGAAACATACAATTTCACTCATATGTGGGATATAAAGCTGAACCTCATAGACACAGACAACAGTATGGTGGTTATCAGAGGGAGAGGGGTGTTGTGGGTAGCAAAGGGTCAAGGGAGCCAAATATATGATTTGACTGTGGGTGGTGGGCACACAATGCAATATACAGGTCATGTATCATAGAAATGTACATTTGAAACCTATATGATCTTATTAACCAACTAGAGGCCAGGTGCACAAATTCATGCACAGGTGGGGACCCTTGCTTGGCCTGGCCGGCGATTGGGGCCTATTGGGGGGGCTGGCTGGCAAGGGGGAGGGGCCATGGGAGGTTAGCTGTGGGAGTGCACTTACCACCAATGCTCCTACATTGAGCATCTGCCCCTTGGTGGTCAGTGTGTATCATAGCAACTGGCTGACCGGTCATTCTGGTCATTCCAGTTGTTTGGTCATAATGGTTGCTTAGGCTTTTATATATATAGATGTCATCCAAATAAATTTAATAAAAAATAAAATAAAAATCTATTATAAAAATTAAAAAAACTCACACAAAACAAAAAATAAAAACAGTCAAAATAATAAAAAACTGTCAAATTGTACCTACAGATAATAGTTTCTAACTTATACTCTTGTTTTGTTTTGTTAATCCCACCAGAAGATATTTTTTCTATTGCTCTTCAGAGAGAGTGGGAGGGAGGGAGGAAAGAAAGGAGGGAGGGAGGGAGGAGAGAGAGAGAGAGAGAGAGAGAGAGAGAGAGAGAGAGAGAGAGAGGTGAAAGAGACACATCCACTGGTTGCCTCCCACAGGTGCTGGGGGTTGAGGTGTGGGGGGGATTGGGGAGGGAACCTGCAACCCAGTCTGTGCCCTTGACATGAAATTGAACCCATGACCCTTCAGTGTGAGGCTTATGGTCTAACTACTTAGCAACACTGGCCAGGGCACACTCATTTTTATCCTCACAACAACCAAGTTAATTGCTATTTTCCCCTCAGTTTTATTAAAGAAGGAACTAAACCTCAAAACAAACAAACAGTTTTTAGTTGGTGGAATGGTGAGGGTGGGATTTGACCTTGGTGCTATCTTTCTATTTCTAAAACTCATGATCTTTTCATTGTGTATTCTCAGTTTCCTTTAAAAATCAACATAGGAACCTATCTTGCATGTATAGAAGATGTTATGCATTGGTTTTTAAACTGAATTAAATTAAATGTTTACATTTTTAAAATCTGTAATCTTGGTCAGAATTAATACTTTCACTACTTTCTATTTCTACTAAGATTATTTCTGTAAGACTTTGAATTACAACTTTTTTTGTAAAGACAAAATTTTCTCTTAAATAGTAGCAGAAAAACAGGCATCTTTTTAATTTCAGATTCACCATGGATATATATTTTTGTAAAACACAATAATATTTAAACACTAGAAAAATGAAATAATAAAGATATCAAGAGAGCCCAGCTGGTGTGCCTCAGTAGGTCATGGTTCAATTCCCGGTCAGGGCATATACCCGAGTTTCCTGCTCGATCCCTAGTGGGGGGCATGCAGGAGGCAGCCAATAAATGATTCTCTCTCATCATTGATGTTTCTATCTTTCTCTCCCTCTCTCTTCATCTCTGAAATCAATAATATATATTCAGAACTGAAAAAAGGAAGAATATATATTCAGAACTGAAAAAAGGAAGAATATATATTCAGAACTGAAAAAAGGAAGAGAAACATCAGCACCTAGTGTTTTAAATCTAGTTTACCCACTTCCCATACTTGTTACTGCATTTTGATATGCTTTAACCCTAAGACCTTGAGAGGAATAATACAGTCATTTTTTAATCTGTATTTACCCTGGCAGAATTGTGTGCAATATTTAAGAATCATGCACTCGATATTGTATCCAATTAATTTCCTGCTAGACACTTCATCTCCTGTGAAATTCAGCTGCTATGGAGATAATTTGGCAAAGTGGCTTCAGTTGTTAGTAGTATAGCTATTTGAATATGTGGGCCAAATTATAGATGATTCCATTGTCTGTAGATCAGAGGTGGCACATACAAAGCAAAACTAACATGTCTAACAGTGGCCAATTTTTGAATTGTTTGTATTTATTATTTTCAGAGGCATCAGACAAGGCTTTGTGCCCATAAACATTATCCTTCACACCTACAGTTTCTAAGAGTGGGTTTCAGATATTTGTTTTCTTTGATATCTTCTGTTTGAATGAAATAAAATCATGGAAGATATTATACAACTTGAGCCAACACATTTGTTGAAAATCAACTAAAAACAAAACATTCTGAGAATGGAAAATTGAAGAAGCTTCTAAAAGTGGGAATTTGGCATGAGTAATACCTTGAAGGGGTTCAGAGCAGGCCTCCCAAGATGTGCCACTTTGGCATGTGAATTATTTTGAGCTAAATGCAATCCAGATCCTGTGGGTGAAACTTTTACCTCTCCCTTAATGAATTTACATTAGGGGCCTTGCCTAATAAGAATAGTAATTCCCAGCCTGGCTGGTGTGGTTAAGTGGTTGGGCATTTACCTATGAACCAGGAGGTCACAGTTCAATTCCTCATCAGGGCACATGCCCAGGTTTCGGGCTTGATCCCCAGTGTGGGGTGTGTAGGAGGCAGCCAACCAATGAATCTCTCTCATAATTGATGTTTCTATGTCTCTCCCTCTCCCTTTCTCTCTGAAATCAATAAAAATATATTTTTTAAAAAAAGAAGGTTAATTCTCAGAAATAACATTATATGCCCTATCTATAGGGCAGGGCAAACTTCTGATTATTTAATATCTGTTCTTATTGATTTGCAATTACCTTCTTCCCCTTTGAAGCCCCAAGGTGCTTCATTCTTAGCTCAAAATGCCATATATATATTTCATTTTCCCTTTCTGCCTCTGAACCTCTTATGTATGTGGAATCTCTTACTCTCTCATGTGTGTGTGGTTCCCATATGTACATTCACAGTATAATTAAATTTGGTTATTTTCTTTTGTTATACTTTATCATATGATTTAATTATTAGACCAGCTGAAAGAACCTAGATGGGTAGAGAAAAATGTCTTCCTCCCCACAACCTAGCATATTAATTGTGTACGTAGGGTCTGGGTGAGGATCAAGAACAGGGTAAGAGTCAGCAGAGGGGCTTTGTTCAGGAATAAGGTGAAATGCTCGTTGACTATTTGACATGATAATAAAATGAGCTCAAAATTAAAAATGAAAAGCACGAACAAAATTCATCTCTGTC
Organism: Myotis daubentonii; assembly: GCF_963259705.1. Taxonomy (NCBI): domain Eukaryota; kingdom Metazoa; phylum Chordata; class Mammalia; order Chiroptera; family Vespertilionidae; genus Myotis; species Myotis daubentonii. The sequence continues at coordinate 123,086,202 of NC_081861.1, read as the reverse complement.
AAAACAGCCAGGTGAATGTATTTGTTTTGTGGTTATGTTGTAGGTGGTGGAACAGCACCAGATGTCTGGTTGGTGAGGTCAGACCAAACCTGGGTTCAGCAACCTGGGCACTTGGCTTCTGGTTAGGAAAGAATTCAGAGCAAGACTCAAATTGTAAGAGAACACTTATTGGGTAAATTACAGAGGTAGAAAAAGGAATTCCTAGAAGAAATGGGCTTAAGATACAAGTTATAGTGGTGTGAGAAAGCCAATGGTAAGGTGACTGGGGGAGAGACAAAAGGAAAGGGAAAGGAAAAGACACCTTCATGTTCCCAGGAGGGAGAGTGCTCTGGTTCCTCCATCCTAAGCGTTTTAAGGGTGGAGGCTTTAGGGGAGGTCCTGGGGACCCCATAAAACTCAATAAAATGAAAATAATCCACTTGAAAAATGGGCAAAGAACCTAAATAGACACTTCTCCAAAGGGGACATACAGATGGCCAAGAGACATGTGAAAAAAATGCTCAAAGTCACTAATAATCAGAGAGATGCAAATTAAAACAACAATGAGGCATCAACTCACACCTTTCAGAAGGGCTATCAACAAATCTACAAACCTCCTACAAGTGCTGGCGAGGATGTGGAGAAAAGGAAACCCTAGTGCACTGCTAGTGGGAATGCAGACTGGTGAGCCACTGTGGAAGACAGTATGGAGTTTCCTCAAAATTAAAAACTGCCATTTGACCCAGTGATTCCACTTCTAGGAATGTATCCTAAGAAACCCAAAACACCAATCAGAAAGAATACATGTGCCCCTATGTTCATAGCAACACAATCTACAGTAGCTAAGATCTGGAAACAGCCCAAGTGCCCATCAGTAGATACGTAGTGGATAAAAAAGTTGTGATACATCTTGAACTCCCTTCACCAATGTTAAGATTCTCCAACAAAGAATTTGTAACAACCAGATAGACATCTCTCACTACCCTGGAGACCAAAAGTCTTAGGGATTCAAAGTACTTGAAGAACCATCTCTGCCATAAAGAAGACTAAGAATATGTGATATGTTCTTCTAACTGCAGTGTAAAGTGGTCTTTTAGGCATAAAATCTTGCAGTCATGTCATTGTTTCTAAAGAAGAACAAACTTTAATTTGGTTAAGGTTCCATGTGTGTCTACTTGATTCTAGGGAGAAAGTTAATAACACAAATTATTCCTCTTTACTTAAATAGTTCCATATTCTAAGTCTCTTCATAGCTACCAGACAACTGAATTTGATTCTCTGTAAGCCTCAGGCTTTTCAGTGTTGTACTATAAATTCTTTCAGCTCAGCCATCTCATAATCGATTCCATCCAGAGAAGGCTCATCCTTGCCAACTGGGGATCTTCCAGGCAGAACAGACTATGTGGAACTCAATGCTCTAGTGTCTTAGAAAGTCATAAAAGTCAGTGTTTGTATATCTCTTGTTTACAGAAAATACAAAGTCCAGTCATAAACTTTAAGCTTTCTTGGTTGGATCTGCCAACGTGCCTCCCTGCCTGCCTTTTTTCTACTAGAAATATTTGTTATAACTTACTGCAGAGGTCATATATTAATAGTTATGTCTTTGTGTGAATGCCATTACCTTTTTTAGGCATATTAGTAGTTTAGTCGTTATCTCTTGCTGTGGAATGAAACTGTTGTAACTCATACATTGAGGGACTTTCTTTTTAAAAATATATATGTTTTGCCCTAGCTGGTTTGGCTCAGTGGATAAAGCGTTGGCCTGCAGACTGAAGGGTCCTAGGTTCAATTCCAGTCAAGGGCATATACCCAGGTTTAGGGCTCCATCTTCATTGTGGGGAATGCAGTGCAGGAGACAGCTAATCAATGATTCTCTCTCATTATTGATGTTTGTATCTCTCTCCCTCTCCCTTCCTCTCTGAAATCAATTAAGTGCACGCGCGTGCGCGCGCGCACACACACACACACATATTAATTGATTGATTTCAGAGAGGGAGAGCCCCCTATTGGGAATCAAGCCTGCAACCCTGGCATGTGCCCCATCCAGGAATCAAACCATGACCTCCTGGTTCTTTGGTCAATGCTCAACCACTGAGAAATTCCAGCCAGGCTGAAGTTGAAATACAGAAATATGAGGGAAGGAGATGAGGCCTTCTGTTACTGAAATGTGGGGTTCGGGGTGCAGACTTTTTTTCCTGTGGGTTATTTTTATGAAGTTTGAAGAATAAACTCACAGACCAAAAGGCTTCTTTAATAAAAATGTAGAAGTTTATTGGAAGCAGATACAAACTCCATATAGGCAAGGGGGTCCCCTAAATGGGAAAAGCCTGCTCTCTCTCTCTAATGGGAAAAATTTTTTAAAAATCCCGCTTCGTGTCCCTTTGTCTCCAGTTTATGTATGCTGCAGTTCTTTGAATCTGAGTGTTTCTTATTGGTCCCTTTCCTTAATTTGGGACCCCCATGTTTTCCTCACTGGTCACTTTGCTACATGGTATTAGTTTCAAAGCTCAAAGCCCACGTGGTGCTCCCCATTTCTCCCCCTTTTATCTTGCTGGTTGGAGTTGCCTTTGATCTCTTGGCTGCTCAGGCCAGAGATATCTCTGTCCTTGGCTTATGGCTGTTTTAATTGCTCAGGCCAGAAATGTTTTAATCTGCCTGGACCCCTCTTCCTGTGGCATTTCTCGATCCTCTGTATAAGTAAGATAAGCACCCTGGCGTCTTCAAGTCTCCATCTATGTATTCCTTTCCCATGGATCCTCCTTATTTCCTAAACCTTCCTAATTAAGCAGCTAGCTAACCCTTTCATTACAACAATTTCCGTTTATTACTTCTAAGTATGAATCTCTAGCAAATACCTGTTCTTAAATGTTCATGTAGCCAACTGTATGATTTTCCCACTGAGATGTATCATTGGCAACTCAAGATTAGCATGTCTAACTTTCTACCTTGTATACTTCTACTAGTCTAACTCATCACAGTAAATGTTATCCCCACCTACTAATTGCTCCAGCCAGAAATCTAGGAGTTGTCTTTTATATTTATCTTTTATTCTATTGTTTCTATGTCCAAAATATGTAATAGTTCTATCTGTTCATCTCTATCCCTATTGCTACCAGCCTATTCAAAGCAATTATCTTCTGTCTTTTGGCCTATTGCAATATCTTTCTAACTCGTTCCCTGCTTGTACTCTTACCTTTCTGCAATCCAGGACCCACACAGTAACCCCAGATAATTTTTTGTTGTTGTTAATCCTCACCAGAGAATTTTTTTTCATTGATTTTTAGAGAGAGTGGGAGGGAGGAGAGAGAGGGAGAAACATCGATGTGAGAGAGACACATCAATTGGTTGCCTCCTGCATGGGCCACGACCAGGGCCGGAGATAGAGCCTGCAACCGAGGTACGTGTCCTTGACTGGAATCGAATCCAGGACCCTTCAGTCTGTAGTCAGATGCTCTATCCATTGAGCAAAACCGGCTAGGGCGAGAACTTTTAATAATGTAAATTAGATTTGAATGAGCCTCTGCTTAAAAATCTTCCATAGATTCGTATTTTCCTTCGGATGAAATGCACACTTCACCCATTACTGTTTGTCTCAGTTCTTTGACTGGTTCTTTTTTAACTCCATATGTGGTAATTATTTTCTTAAAGTAAGTGTCTTCCACATGATTCATCACTGTGTCCTCAGAATTGGACGCCTGTGTGAACGAATGCCAAGCTGTGGGAAATTCTTTGGATATATTATTTCATTGGATGCTCACAGTATCCTGACAGAGTTGCTGATAACTCCAGCTTAGATATGAGGAAAAAACTATCCTGAGATTTAGCATGGCTAAAAACTTACCCAAGGTCACAAAGCTCTTAAGTGACAAAGGTGGCATTTGAACCCATATTTGTCTGGCACCAAAGTCTGAGTGCCCCACCACTTACTATTATGTTGTCTCCACACGTAAACTGGGAACAAAGCTAAATATCTTCCTAAACCTTTATTATTATTATTTTATTATCATTATTATTAATTTTTTAAAAATCCTCACCTGAGGATATTTTTTCATTGATTTTTTTAGAGAGAGTGGAAAGGAGGGGGAGAGACAGAGAGAAACATCAGTGTGAGAGACACACATTGATTGGTTGCCTCCTGCATGTGCCCTGACCAGAGCCAGGGATCAAGCTGCAGCTGCTATGTGCCCTTGACTGGAATCAAACCCAGGACCCTTCAGTCTGCAGCCTGACGCTCTAGCCACTGGGTCAGAACAGCTAGGGCTATTATTTTTTTGAAGGAATTTACCCAACAAAGAGCTAGGCTCAAAAAATAAAAGAGAAGAAAAATAATGATTTTCCTTTAATCAGGGAATATTTTAGCAGGTCAAATAATTAAATTTCAAGAGACCATCTTTGCCTGTGAGATCTGAATATTTGCCATTTAAAAGAAATAGCCAGAAGCACAGTTTAGTACAATAGGATATTACCACAATGTGGAGGAATGAGTTCAACACCAGACATTTAGAACCTAATCCACTCCTTGATTCATAATTAAATAGGCAGAAACTGGAGGCACTTGCTGTTTTTCAATCAATGTAACCTTGTCTCATAAGAGTTACAAAGACACAGTCTCTGCTCTCAAGGAGTTTAAAATTCAGTGGGAAAGACAACCATGTAAATAAATGTAATGCAAGTCAGGATAAAATCAGAACTAAAGCAGAGGCCAAAGCTAAGCATCTTTTTGACACACAATTTGTAGTTTCAGCACCAAGTACACTCATGCATAAAGTATCTGACAAGCTTGACATTTTTCTTACAGTCCTTTCAGTAAGTCAAGTGCATAGCACCTTCAATGTGTCTTTACCACCAGGCGTCTGTATGTATATGAGACTGAAAAAGTGTGGCATGGTGTTGAAGAGGGGTTTGTTGCAGTTCTGGCTCTATGGTATTTACCAGCTAGGTCTCCTTGGGGTCAAATTCATAAAATCCTTTCTGAAACCAAGCTCCATAAGTTTAGTACCTATGTTTTCTTCTATGCCATTTATTGTTTCAGGTGTTATATTTAGGTCTTTGATCCATTATCAGAGAGCTGTACAGTTGAAACCTAGATACTATTATTAACTAATGTCACCCCAATAAATTTAATTTTAAAAAGATTTAAGGTATATTTTTTTAAAATATATTTTATTGAGTTTTTACAGAGAGGAAGGGAGAGAGATAGAGAGTTAGAAACATCGATGAGAGAGAAACATCGATCAGCTGCCTCCTGCAAATCTACTGGGGATGTGCCCACAACCCAGGTACATGCCCTTGACTGGAATCGAACCTGGGACCTTTTAGTCCGCAGGCTGACGCTCTATCCACTGAGCCAAACCAGTTTCGGCTAAGGTATATTTTAAAGAATTTATACATGAAATATTTTTTCTAGAGAAAATATTTACTCTGAACTATGTAAACAAAAAAGGTTGGTGCCTAGTCCTAGCCAGTCCTCTCAAGTCCTCTTACAGATGATGGAACCATAGCAGAATAGTCCCACTAATGGAAAAATTTCCCAAATCATCCTGAGTCAGTATTATCCTCAAGAGCTTTTGTTTATATGTGCATACAAAATGAAGCTGGAAAGCTCAAAACTGCCTACATCTGTACCTTTACTTGCTGTTTGTTATTTTACAGTGATGCACAATTTGCTTGAGATGTATTTACATTTTCCTCATATAGCCTATATCTGCTTTCAGAAGCAGTCCAGTTTAAATAGCAAGAATTAATCCATTGAAGATGCACAATTTGGTTTAAACATCTGTTTGATATTCTGAGCAACCAACTTCATCTATTCTCCTTACAAAAAGAACACAATCTTACTTATAATAAACATTTTTTCCCCTGTAACTGCAATCATGCAGCTGCAGAAAACATGGTTTATCATTAGATAATCACATCCTTGGGGATTGGATGCACCCAACTGTGACTTATGCTTTCTAAGTTGGAAATTTAATTTTCTCATAAATGTCAGAACAGTTGCCTTGTCACATATTGCTTAATTAATAATTAAGCCATAGTTTCATTCTCATAAACTATATTTAAATCTATATACTTATGAATGTATGCATAATGCAAGCAGGACTAAACATAGATGATAGCCTTTTGTATCTCAGCTAAGCACATTTACATTTCAATTTCATATCCTAGTATTAACTTGTACTAGTTGATACATTTACTCCATCAGTGGAAGCATCAGCTCATAAAAATGATTTCATTGAAGAAACATAGCCCAATTTTTAATGCCCCCCCCCCGCTCTGTAATATATAATCAGCTCAGATTTTGAAGAAATCTGTAATATATAATCAGGATAAGGGTAAGAATACATGTGATTCATAAAGTAAGAGCTAACTGATCAGTTTGGGGATTGGACCTAAATCCTAGTCATGATGACCAATGGACTAGAAATATTTTGGTCATTCAGAAAAGATTGGCCGTGCGTGTTGTTATAGCAGTAAGTGATGTATCTTTTACCTGTATTTAAAGTGGAAAATATCTTGTACTGCTGTGGTCAGATTGCTGATAACATGAATATCTGTGACTGCCTATTAAATTGGGTTTTGAGCAAGATGGCCCTTGAGTATGTGTCTCCAGGATGAATCTCTGTCACTAGGAGGCAGTAGAGCACTGGGAGTTTTGAACTGACCATCGGGGTTTAGGGGTGGACTGCTAAGGTCATGTCACACTGGTCTCGGTATGAAACCAAGTGGTAAATTATAATGAAGTTACATTTCTTAACTATTCAGTACATCTCTCTTTCCCATCTCTTATCACTATGGGACAAAGATACTAGTCTCAGGAGGAGGATGAAAGCCATGTAGAACAGAGCCACTCTCAACTGACACCAGCTTAAATCAATTGAACTTCCAGCTGGCAGCAGACACATGAGTGAGCCCAGCCTAGCTCAGCCTAAATCAGCTGACAGCCAGCTAAATAAATGTTTCTGGTTGTATGCCTTTGAGATTTTATGATTGTTTCAAAGCATGATTGTGACCACAACTAACTGTCCCTTGCCTTTTTTCTTTTTTATTTTCTTTATTGATTAAGCCATTACATATATGTCCTTATCCCCCTATTGCCCTCCACGCCCCCATCATGCCCTCACCTCCCCCCTAGTGTCTGTGTCCATTGGTTATGCTTATATGCATGCATACAAGTCCTTTGATTGATCTCTCCCCCTTACCCTCCGCTTTCCCCTACCTTCCCTCTGAGGTTTGACGGTCTGATCGATGCTTCTCTGTCTCTGGATCTGTTTTTGTTCGTCAGTTTACGTTCATTAGATTCCACATACCAGTGAGATCATGTGATATTTATCTTTCTCTGACTGACTGCTTTCACTTAGCATAATGCTCTCCAGGTCCATCCATGCTGTTGCAAATAGTAGGAGTTCCTTGCCTTTTGATCTTAGTCTCCCTTCTTGACATTAGTGTAGTTTTGTTGGCTAGTAGTGATGATTACCATTCATTCTATTGACTACTATGTGCCTGGTGCCTCATGTAAGCTATCTCTTATTCTCACATAATTCTTACCCAATTTTATAGATAAGTGGAATGAAGTTTGGAGACATGAAGTTCATCTAATTGCTTTCTTGACATCACACCTTGTATTCTAATAGGCACCACAAACATTTGTTAAAAACTGAGTGCTTTGTCTTCCCTGCATAACCTACTCAACCCACAGCCTTTCCCAACTCAGTCAATGGCAATTCTATATTTGTGGTTGCTCTGGAATAAAACCTTGGGAGTGTATTTGACTTTTTCTCTCAGACCTCAAATCCAATTTATCAATAAATCCTACTGACTGTACATTCACAGTATTTACAGACTCAGAGCATGTCTCACCATATCCACTTCAAACATCCTGACCTGAACCACCCTTATCTCTTGCCTGAATTACTGCATTAGTCTTTTATCTAATTTGGCCACTTTCACATATGCCCTTCTGAAGCTGTTTCTCCACAAATAATCTAGAGTAATTTTTAAGAATGTTTGTTAAATAATGTCCCTTTTCTATTAAAATACCCCATTGAAGAATACCAACAGAAGCCCTTCAACTTTTAAAGTGAAGGATTTGAAGAGAACTCAGCAAAGTAATGAAAGTGGTTAAAGATTAAGAGATAGGATTGAAGAATAAAGATTAAATGATTTTATATTATTTAAAACTAAAGAATAGGCAGGAGGTGTTTTAACAGTGATCTCTAAAACATGAAGGCTTATTACAAAAGAAGTGGGTCTCCATCTCTGGTATTGACAGAATAAAAGGAAATCTTGTAGGTGCTTAAGAAATATTTGTTGATTGATTGAATGAAAGTAACCTTGAGTACAGGTTATTCATTCAGTAAATGGCTGAGATGGAATTTAAATTCTGTTTGGTCTAACTTCAGTGACATTCTTTTTTCCACCATTCATCCAATGTTCAACTTTTATGTATTGAAGACACTTATTTTGGTTATTTCCCTAATGTCTTGTTTGTCTCATTCTTCTGTGCTTTAATACATGTTACCAGGTGAAAAATGGATTGGTGGTTGTGATGATGTTGGGGGGGAGGGTATTTTGCTAAGGTGTTCTGTTTACATGATATAAGGATGTGAGAGCAAAGGGTGCAGCTATTATCTCCTCTCCTAGTGACAAAAATGAACGCATAAGGTAATTTGAGGTTAGAAGGGACTATGTAGGGGAGCTTGCCTCTCTGCTTTGGTACTGATTTTTATTTTACTAATATTTTTTTCATTATACAACCTGAAAGCAATGTGTTTTTTTTTCTAAGCTTATGACAGACTGTATCACAGCATTGCATCAGCAAATAATGGTTGACTTATCTTTCAATATTTCCTTTTATTCTGTCAATACCAGAGATGGAGACCCACTTCTTTTGTAATAAGCCTTCAAGTTTTAGAGATTACTGTTAAAACACCTCCTGCCTTTTTTCTTTAGTTTTAAATAATATAAAATCATTTAATCTTTATCCTTCAATCCTATCTCTGAATCTTTAACCACTTTAATTATTTTGCTGTAAGTCCTCTTCAAATCCTTCACTTTAAAAGTTGAAGGGCTTCTATTGGTATTATTTTATGAGGTATTTTTAAAATTTTAGTGTTGAATATATAAGTACAGATATGATTAATTATGCAGACTCTTCTGAACTAAATGCCCAGTCAGAATACAGATATATTCCTAGTGTAAATACTTTTATAATACTGCTTTATGTCTTAGCACTATTTTTGACTTTTAGTTTTTATAATAGTATTCAGTCAAGTTTAGATCATTTTAAAAAACAATTCTTCTTTATATACATACCATACTCTAAAACTATTTAAAATATTTTGTTCTCAACAGCTTTCCAGGGCCTTATGTAGTTTTTAGATGTAGAGCACTAAGCTTTTAATTTATGAGGGCAATCACTATTGCAGTATTGCGAGGCTATTGCAAAAAACAAAAACAAACAAAAACAAAAACAAAAAAAAACACACACCTTTAAGTACCACAAAAGAAAAAAAGAAAAAAGCAATTCCATGATATTTGCATTGCTGCCACATACCACTTCCTTTCCACTAGGCTAAGAAACACTACGATCTGGAAACAGAACTTTCAGAGATTCCTTATAAATATAAATTTTCCAACACAATAATGTAAAAAAAATGAGTCAACAATTTGTTCATGCTTACTTTATGACCTTATGCTTATAGGAATTAAAGAGATAGTGGGCATCACTAGTATAAAGGCCAATTATAGTATCACTAGGGGCCCGGCATACAAATTCATGCACCAGCAGGGTCTATCGGTCTGGCCTGCGGGATCGGGCCAAAACCAGCTCTTTGACAAGGGGTCCTGGATTGTGAGAGGGCACAGGCCAGGCCAAGGGACCCCAAGGGTGCACAATCGAGGCTGGGGAAGGACGTGGGAGGTTGGCCAGCTGAGGAGGGACCACGGGAGGGCTCCAGGGCATATCCGGCCTGTCTTGCTCAGTCCCGATCAGCTGGACCCCAGCAGCAAGTTAACCTACTGGTCAGAGCATCTGCCCCTGATGGTCAGTGCACATCATAGCGACTAGTCGACCGGTTGACTGTCTGCCCCCCTGGTGGCCAGTGCACATCATAGCGAGCAGTTGAGTGGCCTTAGCATATCATTAGCATAGTATGCTTTGATTGGTTGAACAGATGACCGGCCCACCAGACACTTAGCATATTAGGCTTTTATTATATAGGATGTCTTTTATATAGATTCAACCAATAAGAAAAGTCTTGCACTATCCTTAAAATACAGGGATAAGATTCACTTGCTACTAAGACTTGCAGATTTGTTTGATGGGGCGAATGTACTTAGCTGAATTGTTCATTTTGACTTCCGTGCTGTCTTGAATAGAAATGAACTAAGAACTATAATGTATTTTTGGAAGAGATACTTTTTCCTAAGTTTCTTTTTGGCTTTGAGGAGATGTTTTCTGAGAAAGATGCTTTCCCTTTTGTTTCATAAGAATTACTAAATGAACTCATTTTTGTAAATGAAATTGTCATAAGTCAAGTCAATTTACTTAGCGGGCACTTGATCCTATGTTGAAATTTCTTCTTCCTTAAATATCAATGAGTTGCAATCAGGTACACCCAGGAAGACTCTGATTAGTCAAAGCCCAGCTGATTATATCTATTTTTAGAATCAAAATGTATGTTATGAAAATTGGTTTCATAGAACAAGGCAGAGACACTGCACAACTAGAGTGGGTGTCATATGTATAGACCAGGATGTAACATTGACTCCTGGACTTGTGAAATGTGGTGGCCCTGAATGTTCTACTGTTGTTCCTAGTTGTTTTGTTTGAATCATCTATCCTGATTTGGGTCCTGTTCTTATTAATTCATTGACTTCTAATAAGAGCATTGGGTGATACTGACTGAAATCTAATCCCCCCATTCCCAATTCTTATCTCTTTATCAAAGTTTTTGGTCAAGGATAGTAGGTACTTAAATAGTGTTTGTTTGTATAAATAATAACAAACTTCTAGAACTTTATTCCAACCCCACTAACTGAGGATGAGGAAATCTGTAGCCTTATTGATGGTACTACAGGCTGTATGACCTTTGCTATAGTGTTTAGTTCATTTCACATTTTCCTTTCTGAAGCTACCCATTGTATACAGAAAGAATACTCTCAATTTTTAAAATTAAATAATGTTCCATGAAAACAACAGTAACAGATTTCTTGAAATAATTTTTTATTCAAAACTGTGAGGTATAACAGGTGTTATGGTCCCTAAACAACAGGGCTGACTAATGACAGCATTGATTTCTTTGGAGCAGCTGCCTCACTTTAACTGAATTTATTTTATAAGAGATATAACAAGTTTATAATTTATAATTGCATCTCAGATGTGCCTGTGACTTTGTTTTGTACTGAAATCTAGTTCACAAACCCTCATTCCTACCAATTTTCTAATAAAAAATAACTTCATTACTTCCAGATTTAAATATGGTTAATTCGGGACTTAAACTCAATTTAATATTTTCCTTTTTCCTGTTCTTCTTACTTCTACCCAGTTATAGGATGAGGGTTAGGACTTTGTCTAGTTTCATTAACACGAACAGAAGTAAATAACAGTCTGAATCTGGTAAATATCAATAACTATTAAAATAAGTTACAAGTATACCTGAAGAATAGATTAAATTACATAGATATCATGTTTCCCAAAATCTAGTCCCAGAATTACTATCATCATCTAGGTTGCTCTTCTTACTTTAGTTTTTTTTTCTGATCTGTTTTCAAGGATGCCAAATGAACTTTCCTCAACCTTACATAATATTAGGCTACTGATTAAAAGGTAGAAGTATCTTAACTATTACCCATTAGATATACGTAATCCAGATTGCTTCAATTAGTGTTCAAGGTTTGCTACAGAAGAGGCCAAATACCTTTCTTTACTTTGTATTCCATTTTGACCACTTTCATGTGACAAGGTTACTGAAATCTGTCCATCATGAAAGTCAGTCTATTACGTGGATGTGAAGTGGGCCAGAGTTAGATACTATTGTATTGAGCCTAGCAAAAGATGTCACACCAGCATGCAGCAGACTCTAGACACAAACTCTATATTAAAGCCAGTCAAAATTGATACAAAAGCATAGGTATGCCCTAGCTGGTTTGGCTCAGTGGATAGAGCTTAGGCCTTCAGACTGAAGGGTCCTGGGTTCAATTCCAGTCAAGGGCATGTACCTTGGTTGCAGGCTTCTCCCTGGCCCATGCCCTGGTCAGGCCACGTGCAGGAAGCAATGAATTGATATGTTTCTTTCACATCGATGTTTCTCTCTGTCTTTCCCTCTCTTTAAAAATCAGTGGAAAAATATCCTAGGGTGAGGATTTAAATAAAAAGGGGGGGGAGGTATGCACATTGTGGTGGTCATATAATAATCCAGACAAATGGGTATGGATAGGTTCTCTCTTCAGTGCCTTGGGCTCACAACTGCTTACCCCTTACAAGTATGGCACCGGTCATGTTATTTATTCTGAATCATTCATATGAATCTGGTATACCAACCAGATTCTTCTCATTATTTTCAGAAGCATTCATCTTCCAAAAAGGAAGAAAACTGACTTTTATTTAAAATTTAATATATGGCAGTTTCAATGCCACAGATTTGCCAGGAACTATGCCCATTATTTCATGTTAGTAGTAGGTAGCCTGTCCTTTTTATTTTTTTCCTTTTTTGGATGCTATGAGCATGGATAAGCTATTGCTTGTAGGTAAATGTTACTTAAGATTTAGATTGTGGAATACCAATTTACATTCTGAATTATGATAAACTCAGAAATCATATATTTATTTATTTTTATTCAAAGATATATATTTTTATTGATTTCAGGAAGGAAGGGAGAGGGAGAGAGAGATAGAAACATCAATGATGAGAGAGAATCATTGACTGGCTTCTTTCTGCATGCTCCACACTGGGGATGGAGCCTGCACCCCGGGCATATGTCCTGATCTGGAATTGAATCGTGACATCCTGGTTCATTGGTCGGCGCTCAACCACTGAGCAACACCAGCTTGGCCCAAATCTTAGATTTATGTAAATATTGTTCATGGGAGTGTTTATGTTTTTACATATAAACATTGTCAAGTAAAACTTTGTCTTTTCATTTTTGAGAGTTAGAAAAAATTTTTTAGTTAGCTATATCACTTTTTTTTTTTTTGCCAATCTGTATGCATGCTTTATATTTATGGATGGGCAGAAAAAAGTTAACTTCTAAATCTTTGGCAAGAGATTAGCATCTTCATGGTAGGAGATTTTGGTTGCTGTTTCTGTTTTTTGGCACGATGCAGCAGAAGTGGTGGAAAAACACATCAGAATTATAGAGGGAAATAATTCTATTTGTTAGGCACATATAAACAATAGGAAGGGTAATACTGACAAAATTGAAATCTCTATACTCAAAAGATGATACAGAGCAGTAAAAGCTAAAAGAAGACAGGATTTGATGGAATTATGGGCAAGTACATACCTCCCTATATATCATTTGAAGCAGGGAAGAATCACATAGAGAATATAATGCTGTTAGAGCTATAATTTGTACTCGATTTCAGAAAAGGAGAATTAATTTTTACCAGAGCTCCTGAAACTAAAGCTTTATGTTCAAAGAATTTCACATCTTTGAAACCAGGATTCTATAAGAATATTTGCCATTGAAAAAGAGAAATTGCATCTTTCCGCTAGTTAATCATCAAGTATCTACTGAGTACTTTCAACATATAAGGTTCTTTAATGGACCCTGGCACTCCCTAAGTACAGTGGAAAACACTTCTCCCATGAGGAGCTGGAGAAGATCATTTGAACAAATCTTTCCTTGGTCTCCAAAATAATATTCTTTTTCAGATGCTTTTCTCTCTAAATACTTTTTGATATTATCTTCTTTTGAGGGCCCTCTTTATCTTTCTCTTGGTGTTGGTATGTCTCCAGTTCGATTACTGACGAACAAAAACAGATCCAGAGACAGAGAGGCATCGATCAGACCATCAAACCTCAGAGGGAAGGTAGGGGAGGGTGAGGGTAAGGGGGAGAGATCAACCAAAGGACTTGTATGCATGCATATAAGCCTAACCAATGGACACAGACACCAGGGGTGTTAGGGCATGAGTGTGTGTGTGGGGGGGGGGTAGGGGGCAATGAGGGGATAAGGACACATATGTAATATCTTAATCAATAAAGAAAAAAAGGCCAAAAATTAAAAAAAATGAAATCTTTAACTTTGCTTTACCTACTACCTGTATACTGATGATACCAAAAATCTTATGTCTAAACTGAATACAAATGGACTAAAACCCTGTCCCATATGACCAGGGTGACCATTTAATTTATTGATAAAACTGAAGTATTTGGTGGGGGAGTGAAAGGTGGGGGTATTATTAATTTTCTCTGGGGCAACAATCATGAACAAAAACTGTCCTGGGAAAATCTGTAGATATTGTCACCCTGCATATGAACAGGAACCTATTGGAAAGCTTTCCTTAGGTATCATTTAGGCACCTAAAATATGATGGGCAGAGAGAACTCAACTTTCTCCCCTTCCATCTTCACTCCTTCTGATTCCTCACCTTCTCCTTTATAAGTCACCAAATTCTGTCAAATGCTATTATTTTTTTTCAAAAATATATTTTTATTGATTTCAGAGAGGAAGAGAGAGAGAGAGAGAGAGAGAGAGAGAGAGAGAGAGAGAGAGAGAGAGAAACATCAATGATGAGAGAGAATCATTGATTAGCTGCCTCCTGCATACCCCACACTGGGGGCTGAGCCCACAGCCCAGGCATGGGCCCTGACCAGGAATCGAATCATGACCTCCTGGTTCATAGGACGACACTCAACCACTGAGCCATACCAGCGGGCTCAAATGTTATCCTTCATAATGACTTCTATATCTGTCCCTAGTCTCCATGTATCTTTGCCTGTTGCTGTTGCTTTAGTTGAGGTTCTCAGTTTCTCACCTGGATTAGGAAATAGCCATTTGAAGGGTTTATACAGACCTTCTGACCTGGACTCCTTTAATCCATCTTCACATTGCTTGTAGAGCATGCATGTGTAATACCCTGCAGAACTTGGCTCTTGTGTACCTTTTAGCCCTTTTTTTTTTAATCAACGTTCCTCACTAAGCCACACCTGATATAGCCTTTATCTCCTCCTTCATTTTCTGATTCATGATCATTTTTCAAATATGTTATATACAAATATTTTTATTGATTTCAGAGAGTAAGGGAGAGGGGGAGATAGAAACATCAATGATGAGAGAGAATCATTGATCAGCTGCCTCTTGCATGCCCCACACTGGGTATAGAGCCCACAACCCAGGCATGTGCCCTGACCGGGAATTAAACCGTGACCTTCTGGTCCATAGGTTGACATTCAACCACTGAGCCATGCTTGCAGGGCCAAATCTCTTATTGGCTGCTACTTCAGGAAACTGTTTCTGAACTTTTCTTGAACTTCTAAATTTATTATTCCTTAAAAAGTAATTTTAATTACAATTTTCCCTTCAAATATTAAATTCTCTATTATGTTTTTTTAATTGAGGTAAAATTTACATAGAGTAGAATATACAGATATTAATTGAACTAGTAAATGAGTTTGATAAATATATGCACCAATTTGTCCAACACCCCAATAAAGATATAAAATATTTTTATCATCTCTGAAAGTTCCCTGATGTCTCTTTTTAGTCCACTCACATGACCCATAGGCAACCATTAGTCTGATTTCTATCACCATAGATTAATTTTGTCTGTCTCTAATTTTATATAAATTTCTTATTTTCATTAAACAATAAATCAATATTCATGCTTATAAAAAACATTATTAGATTTTTAGTGACCACAGTTGATTTAAATGTACAATGTTGAGGAAGAAAACTTTCTAAGTATTTCATAGTGTGTTTGTTATAAAAGTCAGAAATGATTGTCATTGGTATAGGCTGGTTTTACATTTTTATAAACTGCTGAAAGCCTATGTTTTTGGAATTCAGTAGTATCCTCTTTTTCTCTTATAAAAATGAGGAAGAGATTGAGTGTCTGCCTCATTCTGGAAAATTCTGCTTAATAAGGCATACTTGCAGTGTTAGAAAATATGCCAACTATGAAGTAGAATGCATGTAACTTGAGTGAGAGTCCTAATGAGCTCTGTAGGGGCAATCATGCATTAGAATTCCAAATAAGGAGAAGCTAATTGTCAGCCAAATTTACAGTCAAAGGAGAAAGATCAGTGACTATATTAATGTAGAGATTGGAAACTATATTGCACATTAGGATAAAAACTAGAGTGTTCTTACATTACTTCTCTTTTGAGGTTAGCTTTATAGCAAGGACTTCTGCCCAGAAGTGGGTTAAGGGAGTTCTCTGTCCAATTGCAAGACAAATGGATTCAAATGAGAGCAAGAACATTATCTAGTTTACCACTATAAATTGTTCCACGACACAAAGAACAGACTGCAGCACAGACTAGACAATAAATAGTTAATAAATGAATGAACAAATCATTTTGGTTATTCTTAATGCATGGGAGTAGCTGTTACATTTTTGAGTATGCTATCATATTTAATAATCTTCTGAGGAAAAGAAGTACTTTCATTTCTTAAAATATATCTGTTCAGCTCTCCAGTGAAATATTGTGTGTAGAAAATGGACTATTTGAGACTTTTGGAGGGACTAATGAGCCTTGCTGGTATTATTGAAGAAAAAGTTTTATAGTTTTAAATGATCCACAGTTGGAGCCAGGCTACTTCCACATGACAGCCAGCAGTTTTTCAACTTTGGGCCAAAGTATTGCATTTCCAGCCAACCATAGTTCAATCCCCTTTCACAGCCATCTCCATACAGTGCTCTTCAATTGTTAGCCTCTGAAGGGCTATACCTTTGGAAAAAATAATATTTTTCATTTTCCTCAATGTAGCCTATAAACCTTACAGATAACCCATATTTTTATGAAATTGCTATAGAACTGAGAAAATAGGTATTGACTGAGGCAAAGGACTAATTCTGACACTCTGTTTTAAGAACCAGGGGTAGTAGCTTGTCATTCTATATGGAATTGTGGCAGAGCTAGTGAATGTTGCAGATTGCAAAGTCACTTTGGCCCTAAGGAGTTTTAAAAAGTAAATTCTGTATTAATGGCCACCATTGCACAGTTGTTTATCCCAATGGGAAGGTGAGCAGTTATTTTGTATATGTTTCATTGGGGAGTTTAAAGTCCATTAAACTAATAATTACACACATTCATTATGTTAAATATGTCATTTGGGAATCTGAACCGGGATGGATAGTGGAATTAAGAAAATAAGATTAGCCTGGTGTGGCTTAGTGGTTGAGGATCGACCTATGAACCAAGAAGTCACAGCTCAATTCCCTATCAGGACACATGCCCTGGTTGCGGCCTAGGGGTCGTGCAGGAGGCAGACAACCAATGATTCTCATCATTGATGTTTCTATCTTTCTCTACCTCTCTCTTCCTCTCTCAAGATCAATAAAAATATATATTTTTAAAAAGAAAATAAGATTAGTTATTTGAATGGACCTCAGAAGAAAAGTAAGAGTTGTGGCTTTGAGTGTCTTGATGAAGTCATTTGACTTCCTTGGATATCAAGTCCCTTGTTTGTAAAATGAGAGGGTTGTGTTTTTTAATCTTTGAAATCCGTGTCTCTCTAACCAGCTGAGATGTTGTAAGTAGTGCATCCTTGGAATGAGAATAACAAAGATGGAAGATGGCTTTTTATAAAGAATTATAAATCCACTTTAAAACAAAAAAGACTAAACACCAGTGAACCGGAAAAAAACAAACCATATTCTCTTCTTGGAGGAAATTTGAAACCCTATAAAATAATCAAGGGAATTAATTCCTTGGGTCCTAGCAAGCTATAAGATGTTGTTCTGTTTGGGTCTCAGTGATGATTAAATTACACTGGAATTTCTTTGAAATTAGTATTAGGTAATTAACTATGGGACTGTTATATTTCTCCAGAAGGAAAGTCATCAGAAGGAGGAGATCATGAGGAAGAAGGTGGAAGGGAGAATAAAGACTGGGTACTTAAAACTGAACAAGTTCAGCTCAAAATTGTAAGCACTTGTTTTTAGGGCAACACAAATTCTTAAAGCACCGTAAGTGCAACACAAGGCAACTTAGTTACTTTATAATTATAAATTCGTCTTGGCCAGGGAAATGAAGGGTTCTTATGGAGATCTTTTCTGCTCAGCAAATAGAGTTGAAATGTAGGAAAACAGAGCTATGAAAGAAGCTCATGCTGTGTGTAGGGCTGAAGCACTGCCATTACCGAGCACCATGGGTCCCATGGGCTAGGGTCGATGACTCTTAAACATTAGTTCATATTTTTCCAATTAAGCATAAGTTGTGTTTCTTTATGTGTTACAAGAGTTAGTCATTTAGTGCCCATAAGGAGTATTTTATCAAAAGCAATGATTATAGCCAGAGACAAAGAAGCCTGTAACTGGATTATAGCCGCGCCCCCCCCCCCCCAATTCTATCAGGATTCAACTCCATGCACAGCAAATTGTGATATAATGGTGATTGCTCTTGGAGTGAAAATAGTTGTCAATAAAAGAGAAAATTGGCAAGATGTTATGAATGAAATGATAGTTGAGGAATTAAAGTACAATGGAGCCTTGAACAACACAGGTTTGAGTTGCACGGGTCCACTTACACGAAGATTGTTTTCAATGAATATGACAGTCCTATAAATATATGTTCTCTTCTTTATGATTTTTTAAATTAATTTTTTATTGTTTAACGTATTACCTATGTTTCCTTTTTCTCCTATCGACCCCTCCCCAGCCACTCCAACCTCCCAGGATAAGCCCTCACCAGTGTCTGTGTCCATTGGTTATGCTAATATGCATGCATACAAGTCCTTTGGTTGATCTCTTACCCACCCACCCCTCCCCCTCCCCTACCTTCCCTCTGAGGTTTGACAGTCCATTTGGTGCTTCTTTGTTCTTTATGATTTTCTTAATAATATTTTCTTTTATCTAGTTAAATTTATTGTAAGAGTACATACAGTGCATAGTACATATAACATACAAAATATGTATTAATTGACTCTGTTTTCACTAAGGCTTCCAGTCAACAGTAGGCTATTAGTAGTTAAGTTTTTGCAGAGTCAAAAATTATACACAGATTTTTAATTGAGTGGGGAGGGGGGTTCAGTGCCCTTAACCCCCATGTTGTTCAAGGGTCAGCTGTATAATATATTAAAATTTTTACAAACTATATGATTTAGTATAAATGAAATTAGCTGATAATGTAACCTAAGCATTTACTATATAACTTGAATTTTTCTTAGCCTTTTATTTATTCACTTTGTATGTTTTGTTTTCCTGGGTCTCAGTTTATATTTATAGGCCTGACACTTACCTGGAAAAGGTACCTCAGATAAATTAGATATCTTGAAATTTCACCTTTTCATATAAATGAAAGATTATTTATTACATCACAATTTTGTTTTAATCTGAAATCTATGTTTAGTGCCTACTAACATCTTCATAATCTGTTGATCTCAAAAGGAAAAGGAGCCTCCCACATATGTTATTCCAAGATAAAATAGATATCTCCAGGTTATAGAAATGGTAGATCAGGTGATAATATCTCTTTAAAAATAGAAGGTTTGCTTACCTGGTTGATTAATACAGGCTTTGCTGTTATAGCGGCACCAAATCAGATCTAATACTGTGAACGGAAGCACAGTCTGGCTGTGGTATTCGCTACTCCCTCCTTTTCAATAGAACATGGTGGTTGTGAATTTAATTTTAGGTTTCCAAAGAAATTGTGTTCGGGACCCGCCACTTCTACTAGCTAGTTAAGTTTTTCATCTTTAAAAGCAGAGACAATAATGCAATCATAGGATTGTTGTGGGAAAAGGAGATAATGAATGTAAAGGGCTCAATAGACTATCTGACACATGTAAGTTCTCAGTAGACATTAGCTATTGCTATTACTAAGGGTAACTTGACCAACCAGACAGGGAATTAACACTTCCCTTCATGTTCCCCACATTGTTTCATGTGTATGTGCTTGTCAAATTTGAGTCAAATTATTTCTTTCTTGTTGGTACTTTTATCCAGGGAATCAAGAGGGGGATGCTTTGTCTATTTTTTTTTTCATAAGGCAAACTTAAACCCTAAGTGGCATGGTAGAATTAGTTTGAAGTTGTAGATGCTGCATCCTCATTCGATTTTATAATTCAATTTCTATGTCCCATCTCATGTCACTGCTGCTTCTTTCACTGTGGGATGGGGAGGATGTACAGTGCCATAATACTTCAAAAATAATTGTGTAACAGAATAATATTTTTGAATGTCAACCTATGCTTCTTTCCCCCCTGTATTTCCTCCTATCCCAGTGGTTGGCAAACTCATTAGTCAACAGAGCCAAAACAGTACAATGATTGAAATTTCTTTTGAGAGCCAAATTTTTTAAACTTAAACTATATAGGTAGGTACATTGTTATTAATTAATTAGGGTGCTCCTAAGCTGGCCTTTGCTAAAAACGTCCTCAATTTGATTGAGGTATGTTCGCTGAGGTTGACCCCTTCCAACTCTCCCATCCACACTTGTCTTGTATACTTGTTTCGTCTATCTCCTTTCTGAAAACCGACTTCTGCGCATGGACCACGAAGTTTCAATCGCACTGTACGTGCACTCCCGCATGTGGTATTTTGTGGAAGAGTCACACTCAAGGGGCCAAAGAGCCGCATGTGGCTCATCAGCCGTGGTTTGCTGACCACTGTCCTATCCTAACACTCCCCTGTGTTTAAAAAAATTAGATCAAATGATTAATTCTGTATTCACAGAAGACAGCAGAAGTCAGTTCTTAGTATTTGAATTCTAAAAGCGTAAATTTTAGAGGTGATGAAAAATCCAGGGCATAAACAAATATTTTTGGAAAAATTAGTAAGTAGTATAGATAAGTCTTTCTTCCCTTCAAGATTAGCTAGATGCCCCAAATGAAGCAGGGAGTGTCAGAGGAGTGGCAAAAAGTTTGGTTTGGGGTTCCTGGGAAAGGGGCCTTTGGACCTACTGATCCCTACATTCTACTGACATCTGGGGCAGGTTTGAGAAATCCAATTACAGAGGACATGTGTAGTTCACACATATCCCAGGAAAGCAGGAAACATGTCTGTTAGGTAAAGATGGTAGATTTGAGACTTGGTCATAGAGTTTTCTGGTGCTCAATGCAGCGCAGGTGAAGTTGAATATGTTTATGCCCCTGACAGTGGTATAAAACTGGCAGAGATAGTCGAGGCATTTGAAGAGGCCTTGTGGTTGAGGAAGTGGTTCAAACAGTGACCTGCATGGACAGACCACATGCACACAGAATGATGGCAATTTGGGCACTACAGCATGAGACAGTGTTGCATCAACCCCAACACCTTGTCACTATGCAGGCCAACTACCTTTGGGGAATTTCTTGACATTTCAATTTCAATCTAATGGCAGATGGGAACTCAAAGTATAATGTCGGTTCACATATAGAAACGGCTATGTTTGTGGAATGAGATTGTTATCTGTTCAGGTAGACACATAGTGTGGGGACCTGGGCACCAAAGGCCATGCCAGGAATAAAGTTGAACATGCAATCTG
Source organism: Myotis daubentonii (assembly GCF_963259705.1). NCBI lineage: Eukaryota > Metazoa > Chordata > Mammalia > Chiroptera > Vespertilionidae > Myotis > Myotis daubentonii. Next base: position 123,064,591 of record NC_081861.1, on the reverse strand, counting down.
ATTTAAATGTTATTCCATGGTAGGGACAGAAGCAATGACAAAAGAAATGGGAGAAACCTGTCTTAGTATGAGCACATCCATTCTCAGCATGTGTGAGGAAATACAAAAACATTGCTTAGGTCTGTCTTGGGGGCTTCAGTTTATTTAAAAGGCAGATGAGAGCGGTGACTTACCCTTTGTGGGCCCTATTCTTAGAATGTGCCTGTGGAGATCGCATTGACATTAATGAGACTACCAATGTGTGAGGTAAGCTTGCAACCACAGCTGGTTTTGACTAGGGGACCCCAATTTGGAACAGTATTTGAGAACCCAAGAGATCCAAAAATCCCCTTGGTGTTTCTCAAAAATAACAATTCCTGGGTCTGACTCCATATCTATTATGCCAGTATCTCCAGGGTAGGGGCTGCAGATTTATATTTTTGTGTGCCTTTGAGGTGACACGAAAGATAAAACAGAGACAGGCCAATCATCATTTGGACATACATACAAGACATTTCTTAAGTATCAAAATGAGCAACAGTTTGAGGTAGGGCCAAAGATATTGGTTCTGGAGAAGATTCCCTGGCTTTGAGTTCATGCCTTAGTCCCCACTCCTATACCATGGGGGCAGTACACTCTATATCTTGGGATTGTTTTAAAATAGTAGAAGAGCACCTGGCACATGACAGCATTTTATTTTTTAAAAAACTACATATTTTTATTGGTTTCTGAGAGGAAGGGAGAGGGAGAGAGAAATAGAAGCATCAATGATGAGAGAGAACCATTGCTCGGCTGCCTCCTGCATGCCTCACACTGGGGATCCAGCCCGCAATCAGGCATGTGCCCTGACGGGGAATCAAACTGTGATTTCCTGGTTCATAGGTCACCGCTCAACCACTGAGTCATGCAGGCTGGACTGGTAGCTTTTTACTAATGGCAGCTATCAATATGATTCTTTTTGAACACTCCACCAGGAATAAAAAAGTGAAGGCACACTTATTGAGGTTCTTTATGATTCTAAAATGTACGACCTTATTTACTATTCATAACTTGGAGATGTGGGCTGTGGAAACCCCATGTAGACAGGGAATTCCAGCTTCAGAAGACTCCGGGTAGCATGTCTAAAGTCTCCAGCTGGAAATTCTAGAGTGCCTCTTGCTGCTTGGAGTGATGGCATAATGGTAATGTGTACTGAGCTGTACTTCTTGAACTTGATTGTTCATGGGAATCATCTGGGGACCTTGATAAACTACAGATTCTGATTCAATAGGTCTGAGGTGGGCCTGAGCTCTTGCATTTCTTCTTTTTTTAAAAATATATTTTTATTGATTTCAGAGAGTAAGAGAGAGGGAGAGAAATAGAAACATCAATGATGAGAGGAAATCATTGATTGGCTGCCTCCTACATGTCCCTTACTGGGGATTGAGCCCGCAACCCAGGCATGTGCCCTTGACTGGAATCAAACCCAGGACCCTTCAGTCCACAGGCCTAAGCTCTATTCACTGAGCCAAACTGGCTAGGGCAAGCTCTTGCATTTCTAACGACTTCCATGTGGTGCTGATACTGCTGCTTGGCAGCCCCCACTTTGGGAAACAAAGCCTTCCTTTAAGATCATCCTAATGTCCCTGAATGAGATCTTTGCTTCCTGGGAGTGAATATAAGGGATCCTTTGAGACAATGTAGCCTCAGTAAACTCTTATCTATATGGTGAAAGAAAGACCAACTTCTTCTAATTAAGCAAATTGAATGCTACTGTATGCACATGCAGGATATCCAACGTTAGGGGCACTGACATTCAGTAATATATGTGTAACACAAAAACTGCACTGGATGTAATTTGATATTACTAGAAAAGAGGCTTAAATTTTTTTTTATTGATTTCAGAGAGGAAGGGAGAGGGAGAGAGAGGTAGAAACAACAATGATGAGAGAGAACCATTGATCAGCTGCCTCCTGCACACCCCCCACCGGGGATCAACCCAGACATGTGTCTTTGCCGGGAATTGAACCCAGGACCCTTCTGTCTACAGGCCAATGCTCTATCCACTGAGCCAAACTGGCTAGGGCTAACAAAGAGCATTTTAGGATCTTGTAGGTATGCTGCAATTATTACCCTGGCAAAAAGAAGAGCTGGTTAATAGAGATGTCTAATTAATAGAATGCTGCATAAACCAGCTTTTAGGATACTTTTGGTGATGATATCCAGATGAACTCAGAGAAATGACACACCAGAAACACACAGATCAATATTCCATTATTAGTCTTTGAACCATACAATTAGATTCAGTTAATCTATTCGGTGTCATAGAAGTCAAATGAATAAGTACAAGCTATTACTTCAGCCTGCAATTGAAAGGCTGCGTGGCATATAGATTTACTGAGTATCTGCTGCAGTATCAATCATATTAAAAATAAATGCTCAAGTACACTTAGAAAGTATACTGTAAAAGAAATCAAACCATGGAGATGTATGTGTATGTTAAAGCCTTCACACATGTAGGAAAATATATCTGAGTGTGGGAGAATTGAACTACAGTTCACTGGCCTATAATAAAGTTATTTAACTCTAATCCTTAGGTGGATCCAGAAAATCAAAAGTGCTTGATTCAGATAGACACCAGGTAAAATGAAAAGAAAAAGAAAGCCTAGAATTTCAGGAAAGTAATGCTACACAAGCTTTATCAAATCCTCCCTACCAACACTGTAATTCTCAATAAAGCTCAGTATGCCAGTTCTAACTAAAACAGGGACATGACAAGACAATAACTCTTGGAGCATTAGAGTAAGGCTCAATCAGTTTCCCTTCTCCCGTTAGTGTTTTCACTGAGATTCTCCCAAAGCACCTGAGGGAGGCAAAGGGGTAATATAATTTATTTTAGTTCCATAGGGACTGGTTTTCTTTTCGTCCTTTTGTGGCTTCTTAAACCAGCCAGTATTGTGGTTACTGAACTTCTCTTTTACATAATATCCTAATTATGAAGGGTGAAGGGAGGAGTGAGTTACCTCTGTCATTTTGCTGATGGAGGGTCTTACCTTTCATTTGTAAGAAATGCAACACCTGAGAAGTGCAATAAAATGAGGCAAGGCCCTCCATTAGCAACATGATTACGACTCATCTTTATTGCAGTTATCTGGAACTGAACTTGCAACATCTCCGAGGTATTTCTACATTTCCGTTCATGAATCTGGTCATTGGCTGTGAGTAAATTGATCTACATTGGACTTAGTTGGCGTGACTGCATCCTCCTCCTGGGACTCATGGTTATGTAGAGGTGCAAGTGAGGAAGTGGTTTCTTTTTAAAAATATATATATTTTTATTGATTTCAGAGAGCAAGAGAGAGAGAGATAGAAACATCAATGATGAGAGGGGATCGATTGGCTGCCTCCTGCATGTCCCCTACTGCGGATTGAGTCCACAACCCAGGCATGTGCCCTTGACTGGAAACAAACCTAAGACCCTTCAGTCTGCAGGGCGATGCTCTATCCACTGAGCCAAACCGGCTAGGGCCACACACAAGGTTTCTTAATAGTCAAGCTTGGAAATGACACTGTCATGTCTACTTTGTTCCATTGGTCAAAGCAATTAACATGGCTGCAATTAAAGTCAAGAGGTAGGGAAATATACTCTATGAGGATGATCTTAAAGTTACAGGCACAGGATGGGGAAGATATGGGTTGATATTGTAATAATAGGGGCCCAGTGCACGAATTCATGCACCTTGAAAGGAACTGTGGGCCATAAGGCTGCGGTGGGCACAGGGTTGGTTCTCAGCCCACCCTCCACACCCATGCCTGGCCCTTCCTGCTGCGGCCCCTGGTCCCCTGTCTGTCGGCAGCCCCGCTCCCACCACTGCCACTCCCATGCACTGACGGTGCCAGTCCTGCTAGCACCCACTGACTACATGGAGTGATTGGGGCCTGCACTAGCAGCAGGTGCAAGCAGGGCCAGTGCCAGCGGTGGGTGCAAGTGGTGGCTCTGGCACTGGCAGCAGGTGAAAGCGGGGCCATAACTGGCAGTGGGTGTGAGAGGTGGCTGCTGGCCCTGATCTCCCCCTCAGCAGCAGGGGTAGGTGGAGAAGCCCTGAGGGGTGACCGGGGCTGGCAGTTGCCACTCACACTCGGCACCTGCGCTGGCAGCAGTTGTGAGCATCAGACTGGACAGTGGTGTGCAGGAGCAAAGAATTTTTAGTAACCACCAGAGACTCACCCCAATGACAGTGACTGGTGCCCCACCTTGGTCTGGTGCCCCCGCTCACCTGCCTCATCATCCCACCGTGGCTGATGCCCACCATATTCCTCGTATACCTCCTGGTGGTCAGTGGACGTCATAGTGACTGGTTATTCAGTTGTTCTGCCATTCGATCTATTTACATATTAGCCTATTACTATATAAGATATCTTGATAGAGAGAAGGATCTGAAACATCTATTTTAAGTAAAAAATGACTTTCATAGGAAGGAAGACAAAGATAAACAGAGTTGTCAGAAAAATACAGAATGTTCAGTTAAATATGAATTTTATATCAAGAATATATTTTTTTCTGTGTAACTATGTCTCATGCAATATTTACTGATTTTCTGGGGGTAAACTGGCCTGCATTGGGTCCATGCAATACTTTGGACCCATATGTATGGTAAATAATTATTCATTGACAATCTGAAATTCCAATTCAACTTAGTGTCATGTTATTTTTTTCACTTAAATCTGGCAACTCTGAGGATGAAGCTATTGTGAGTGGGAACTACTCCTCCAAGAAGCTAAGGAGGGACAACTCTCCAGTCAAGTAAGCGTTCCACACTGTTTTATATCCTGCCTTCCAAGATGGTCCACCAATTTCATATATTTGATCTTCCTTATATCCTGCCAAGAACAGTTTTTTTTTGGCAGAGGTGATATTTGGCCAGTGCCAGTATGGTAACAAACTAGCAGCCTTTCTGATAGATTGGGCATCTGAATGGTTGGTGTGTGCCCATGCAATACCAGCTGTTCAATGTTTTGATTTTCACTCCTGGTTATTGGCAGACATGAAGGCACCTGAGTGTGAGTTAATGACATAGGTCCACTCAGAAAGCCCAGAATTTGGTGCCTGACAAAGCATTAATCTTTTAATATGTCCCAAAATATTTATTTAAAAATGAAACCATGCATTGTAAGAGGATAAGGGCAAATTATATAACCACTTCAGCAAATACAAAAATTGGATGGTTATAGGAACTATGTTCCTTGGAGAGCAAATGTAAGCATATCTGTTCTTGTCTATTAATTTCCTATTGCTAAATGATAAATTGTGATAAATAAATTGTGGTTTAAAACAGCACTCATTTATTTCCTCACAACTGTATGAGTCCAGCTTGGCATGGCCAGGTTCTCAGCTCAGGGTATCACAGGCTGGAATCTAGGTGTCTGCCAGGTTGAGCTTTTATTTGGAGACTCTAGTGAAAAATCTACTTCCAAGTTCATGTGTGTTTAGGTGACTGGAAGGAGGCCAATGTCTCTGGGCTAGAGAGATGAAAAAGAAAATGAGAAGATGGGAGTCAGAAAGAGCCTGGGTAGAAAGTTAACGGGATCACGTAGGGCCTCAGAGATCCCTGCACAAACTTGCGCTCACTCTGAGAAGAGAACATATGTTACTCAAGATCCCATTTTTATTTTCATCAGCTATATACCCAGAAGTGGCTTTGCTGAATCATATTGTAGTTCTGTTTTTAATATTTTGGGGAAACTTCATATTGTTTTTCATAATGGGTACACCAATTTACTAGTACATTTCTAGCAACAATGGTCTCTTTTCTCCACTCCCTTGCTACTGTTTCTACATGTTATATTTTTGTTGGTTTGTTTTGTTAAACATCATCCGAGTATCCCTTTCCATTGATTTTTTAGAGAGAGTGGAAGGGATGGGGAGAGACAAAAAGGAAAACATCAATATGAGAGAGACATATTGATTGGTTGCCTCCTGCATGGAACAATCCTGCAATGGAGGTACATGTCCTTGACCAGAATTGAATCTGGGACCCTTCAGTCTCTGGGCTGATGCTCTATCCACTGAACCAAACTGGCTAGGACTCTACTTGCTATCTTTTGTCTTTTTGATAATAGCTATCCTAACAAATGTGTGGTGATAGATCATTATCATTTTGATTTGCATTTCCCTGATAGTGATATTGAGCATCTTTTCATGTACCTGTTGACCATTTGAGAAATGTCTATTCAGGTCTTTTGCCCATTTCTTAATTAAGTTACTTGTGTTTTTACTTTTGAGTTGTATGATATATATATATATATATATATATATATATATATATATATATACACTAGAGGCCCGGTGCACAGGGTGGGGTGGGGGCCCTCAGCCTGGCCGGCGCCCTCTTGCAGTCTGGGAGCCCTCAGGGAATGTCTGACTGATGGCTTAGGCCCATGGCCCGGGGGTATCAGGCCTAAGCAGCAGTCAGGCATCCTTAGCGCTCCCACCACTGCTGCGCTCGCCAGTCATGAGCCTGGCTTCTGGCTGAGTGGCACTCCCCCTGTGGGAGTGCACTGACCACCAGGGGGCAGCTCCTGTGTTTAGCATCTGCCCCCTGGTGGTCAGTGCACATCATAGCGACTGTTCATTCTGTTGTCAGGCCAAAACCAGTTCTCCGACATCCCCTGAGGGGTCCCGGATTGCGTGAGGGCACAGGCCAGGCTGAGGAACCCCACCAGTGCATGATTGGGGCCAGGGAGGGACACAGGAGGTTGGCCAGCTGGGGAGGGACCGTGGGAGGGCTCCAGGGCATGTCCAGCCTGTCTCGTTCAGTCCCAATCCTCCAGACCCCAGGAGCAAGCAAACCTACTGGTCAGAGCACCTGCCCCCTGGTGGTCAGTGCCGTCATAGAGACTGGTTGACTGGTTTACTGTCTGCCCCCTGGTGGTCAGTAGCCTTAGCATATCATTAGCATATTATGCTTTGATTGGTTGAATGGATGACCAGAGGACTGGACACAGCATATTAGGCTTTTATTATACACACACACACACACACACACACACACACACACACACACACACACACACACTGAGTGGCCAGATTATTTTGACCACCTGACATTTCTAGGCAAATTAGCTATAATTCCGTGCTGAAGTTGCTAGAGGGCCAGACCATTCTAAATAGGGAAGCAGGTTGTTTACCACAACAGTAGAAGTGATTTTTTTTCTGAAGATATGGGTAAACAATGCAATTTAATAGCTTTTGAAGGTGGGATATATTTTTATTGATTTCAGAGAGGAAGGAAGAGGGAGAGAGAGATTGAAACATCAATGATGAGAGACAATCATTGATCACCTGCCTCCTACCAAGAATCGAGCCTGAAACCCAGGCATTTGCCCTTGACCAGAATTGATCCCAGGACCCTTCCGTGTGCAGGTCAACACTCTATCCACTGAGCCAAACTGGCTAGGGCCGTTATATATTTTGGATATTAACGCCTTATCAGACGCATGATTTGCAAATATTTCCTCCCATTTTGTGGGTTGCTTTTTCACTCTGTTGTTTTTTTCCTTTGTTGTGCAGACCTCATCTATAATAATAAAAGCATAATATGCTAATTAGAAGGGACATCCTTCTGGACAAAGCCGCAGTGGGTGGGGACCAAGGCCTTTGCACAAAATTTCGTGCATAGGGCCTCTAGTACCTCAAATAAAGCATTAAACAGTAGGAGGGAATGTGGGCATCTTTGTCTTATGACTTATAGTATTGATGCTTGTGGTATTTTTTTATTAAGTAAAACGCTGGCTTCAGGGCCTCTGTGTATATGTGTGTAATCATATTTAGAAAAATATTCCTTGAATTTTTACTTTAGTCAGAAATGGATGCTGAAGATTGTATTGCTGAGTGCTTTTTTAGCATCTCTATAGTTTATCCCATAATCTGTCTCCTGAGCCCTATTAATATAGTGAGCTAATTTAATAAGTTGCTTAATATTGAACCATTAATGCAATTTTTGAGAAAACCTCAATTGTTCATGATGTATATTTTTGTAATAGTTTACTAAATTCTTCTTGCTAATATTTTATTTAAGAATTGTTGTTTTGCCGAAACCGGTTTGGCTCAGTGGATAGAGCGTCGGCCTGTGGACTGAAAGGTCCCAGGTTCGATTCCGGTCAAGGGCATGTACCTGGGTTGCGGGCATATCCCCAGTAGGAGATGTGCAGGAGGCAGCTGATAGATGTTTCTCTCATCGATGTTTCTAACTCTCTATCTCTCTCCCTTCCTCTCTGTAAAAAATCAATAAAATATATATAAAAAAAAGAATTGTTGTTTTGATAGTCAAAAGTGAGTCTATAGATTTCCTTATTGTCCTGTTTCTATCAAATTTTGGTAACAATGTTATACTCCCTTCATAAAAGTACTTTATAAATATCCCTTCTTTTCTATGCTCTGAAGCCATTAAGTGACATTGGATTTATTTGGCCTTTGCTGAGTTCACTGTGTTCCCTTGTATCTTGTATCTTGACTTTCCATTTATGGTGGGAGTAGTTATTTAATAATTTTCTCTATTTCTTCTACCAATATTGGTCTATTTAGAGTGTTTCTTTCTATTTATCAATTTTAGTAAAACCTGTTTCTTATGAAATTATCAATTTTACCTGTTTTTCAGATATATTTGAAATGAATATTTTATTATTTTTCTATCACTTAGAATTCTGTCAGGAATCAGATAGCATATTTAACCTGGGCATTTTGAAGAATCTATATATATATGAAAGCCTAATATGCAAAGTGTCCCCTTGGGAGTTCGACCGACTGGGAGTTTGATCACTCGCATGATGTGCACTGACCACTAAGAGGTGGCGTGGAATGAAGGAAGGCCCCGGCCAGCAGTTGGCAGCCTTTAGGAACCCTACCCATGCACGAATTTCATGCACTGGGTCTCTAGTATTAGATAAAATGATAATGTAGAAACATGTGGGCAAGGTTTTTTAAGAAAATCAAAGAGGGCCCAGCTGGCATGGCTTAGTGGTTGAGTGTTGACCTATGAACCAGGAGGTCACGGTTAGATTCATGGTCAGGGCACATGCTTGGATTGCAGGCTTCATCCCCAAAAGTGTGCAGGAGGCAGCTGATCAATGATTCTCTCTCATCCTTGATGTTTTATCTCTCTCTCTCCCTCTCCCTTCCTCACTGAAATCAATAAAAACATATTTAAAAAATAAGAAAATCCAAGAGGAATAGTACAGAATTCTTGAGTTGTAAGAGTGAGGAGCTATCATCAGCACAGGGAAGGGGCAAAGAGATGAACCGAAAGGGGGTGGTTTTATACTGAGGGCCACCTGACACAAACTGTAGTTTTCAGAGAGGAAAAGCAACCAGTCCAAATAACCTAGAAGGAGGATTCTTAGGGGGAATAAATACCCATTGTCATTTTCTTAGCATTCTGTGCTTTTCAGTTTGGCCAAACCCAAAGGTAAAACAGAGAACAAGGAAGCTTTCAACTTTTATGAGGCAATCCTCCCTCAGCACAGGGCTGGGAAAAGAAAGGAGGGAGAAGAAAATGGGAGAAATCCAGCACCATTTTGAAATTTCAGTCTTTTAATGGATATTTTAACCACATCATTTCTTATTTTGTATATTTTGTCCATTCTTTTCTTGATTGGGTTAGCTAGTGGTTGATCTGTTTTATAGATTTAAAAATAGCTCATCTATTCCACTGTCTTTCTGTTTTCAACTTCATTAAATTTTGTTGTCTTTATTATTTTCTTTCTTTCTTTTTATTTACTTTTCTTCTCACCTTTTTGGTTGGAGGAATAATTTATAATATTTTTTTTACTTCTATATTTATCAGTACATAAAGCTATGAAATTTTCTGTGCACTAACTGTATCCCAAGAATATCACTTCTGTCATCATGCCCTTTTTAAGCTTCTTCCTTTGAATTTCCTGGGTTCATAATTTTACAACTGGCAGTGCTGGAAATTGTAAATAAGCCTTTTAAGAAACACTAAAAATCAGTAATTCTTTGCTACATGTGAACAAGTACCCACTTGCAGGATGAATACAAAGAAAACTGCATTCCTTTAGTTGTGAGAATTGGTGCTTGTGGGTTGGCATACAATTACCAGTGACAGCATTATAGATGTTGTGAAGAGGTGCTGTGGCTCAAATCATCGTGGTGAAAGTAAAGTGTTCAGGAAGCTGCATTAGTTGCCTGGGCCCTAACTCCAATGAAGTGAAGATACTCATATCAAAGTCTGGCGGTAGAAATTGCTTCTCCAAATGTAATAATAGAAAAAGAAATGTTGTATTTCTTAATTAATGTTACTTTATTAATAAGGTGACTTTAAATATACCTATGCATTATGATAATAAATTAAATATTAAAAAAGGACATTTGAATATATATCCCCAATAAGTTTTCTATATATTAAAGTTGGAAGAAATATATTTTGGGAGGAGGTTAGTACACAGAAAATTTCTTAGCTTTAGATACTGATAAATATAGAAGTGAAAACATTAATTATAAATTAATCATCCAACTAAAAAGGTGAGACAAAAAGAACAAAAAGGAAACAAAAAGAAAGTAGAAAAAAATAATAAAGATAAAAACAAAATTTAATGAGGTTGAAAACAGTTTATATGGGGCTTGCTAATCACCTTAATTTGAATTTAAATCTGAGTGCTGTCTCCTATAAACTGTTTTCTTTGGAAAAGTTACTTAACTTCCAAAACCATACTTACCTCACTGATAAGTTGGGAATATTGATCATTTCTGTCTTATGGGAACACTGTTATATTTAGTAGTTTTGCATGTAAAGTACTTCTTACGGTGTTTGACACATATAGTCATATAGTAATTAGAGGTTAATTATTATACAGTTATTATATGTTTGTATCTTCTTTGATTGTTGACTGTACTGGAGTTCCAGGAATCACGGGACCAAGTCATACTTTCTGTCAATGTCCCTTCACAGTGATGAGCACAGAGAAGTTGCTCCATAAATATCTTCTGAAAGGATCATTTTTCACCTCATAATGGTAAAGCGCAGTGTAAGGCAGAAATGTAGGGAGGAGGAAGAGAAGGATGGGGTATAATAAGTGATAATGATAAATTTAAAATGGAAATACCAGATAATTAAGCAATTTGAGGGTAACCCATTAGACTACAATTAATAGAGGAGTTTAGCCCTAGCCAGTTTGGCTCAGTGGATAGAGCGTCAGCCTGCAGACCAAAGGGTCCTGGGCTTGATTCCGCTCAAGGGTACATGCCTGGGTTGTGGGCTCGGTTCCCAGTAAGGGATATTGGTGTTTCTATCTCTTTCTTCCTCTCCCTTCCTCTCTGAAGTCAATAAAAATATATTTAAAAAAATAATCGGGGACTTTATGGAGGCAGCATTATATAATGGAAAGGACAAATGCTTTGTAGTTAGACCTGCATTTTAATTCTATTTTCTTTATTTCCAAGTTGTGTATCCTTGGGAAAGTTATTTGACGACTCTGAGCTTCAATTTTCACATCTATTATAAGATGTGAAAACAAAATAAAAAGACATTAAAAGAGCCCAGCCTGTGTGGTTCAGTGGTTGAGCGTCGACCCATGAAATAAGAGGTCATTGGTTTGATTCCTGGTCAGGGCACATGCTCAGGTTGTGGGCTTGATCCCCAGTAGGGGGCATGCAGGAGGCAGCCAATTGATGATGTTTCTCATCGTTATTTCTCTCTCTCTATCCCTATCCCTTCCTCTCTCTAAAAATCAATAAAAACATATTAAAAATACATTAAAATGGCTAGTGAATAATACTTTTCTGAGGATTAATTGAGAAATTATATGAGTGTATGTGTCTGTGTAGTATGTTGTATATAGCAAACATCCATTCAGTGTTTCTTGAAAGACCTTCCTTTTGAACTTAAAATTTAGATCCCAATTTTAGTTAAACTAAGTTGATAAAAAAGTGGTCCCTTAACAATGAGCAAAGACAAGTCCTATAGTCATTTTTAATGAAGTTAATTGTGTGATTTTTATTCTATTTTGTGTCCTTTTCTTATGATCTAAAATGTGGTATACAGTTTTGATAAGGATGACTTTAGCTTTTCATAATTCAAATGTCCTGAAGAGGAGAAAATATAAAATATAATGAACTTATTATGAGTTGCATTAGAAAGAGAAGAAAGCTAATATTCTGGCTGTTAAACCTATATATGGAAAGCTGTGACCCTTAAGACCAAAAGTTATGCTGCTAGGCTATAATCAATGATACATGCACTTAGAGTTGTTTGGAACTAGACATGTGATTTTTTTCAGCTCTCCTTGTGACCAGACACAGTTTTCTCATTCATTCTGTTTGTTACTTACATTTTGGTTTATCTTTTTGAGCTGTATTTGATATATAAATACCTGCCAATATAGGCATGTCAAATAAATATTTCCCCCAAACTCTGATACTACTCTTTGGGGAAAAATAGTTTTATTATTACTCTTTTGTTTATTTTTATTTTTATATTTTAATCCTCACTTGAGGATATTTTTCCATGGATTTTTAGGGATAGTGAAACAGAGAAAGGAAGACAGAGAGAAATATTGATGTGAGAGAAACACATTGATTGGTTGCCTCCTGCAAGAGCCCTGACCAGAGCTGGGGCTGGGGAGGCGCCTGCAACCAAGATACATGCCCTTGACCGCCCTTGACTGGAATTGAACCCAGGACCCTTTGGTCCACAGGCCGATGCTGTATCCACTTAGCAAAACTGACTAGGGCTATTATTACTCTTAATGTGACAGAAGTTTCCCCATCAAAAGAGGATAATAAACTATGGTATTGATAGTCTGAGCAATCCTTTGTCACCTGTGAAACAATTATGCTGGGAAATAGCTGACAGAATGAACTACTTTCTTGTGAGTACATCAAAGCTTTGTTATCAAACAAGCAAACTCTCCACAACTAAGCCCAACTAATGGGTATGTACCGCAAAAATATTCTGTTTCAGGAGCAGAAACTCAGGTGCTTTAGAGATTCTTTTTTCCTCCTCTAGACATTTTTTTACATTGATGAATGAGAAGCTGCTGTTGAGCTATAATTACTGTCTGAAAAGTTATTTACTGGTGGTTGAATACATTTCTAATATCGATTATCCTGAAGGGATACAGTGAGTTCATAAAATGCTTTTCTACTTTATTAAGCTCTAGAAGTTCAAGAAATGGTACAGCAAATTTCAGACTTTGCCAAGCAGAGAACAAAGAAAAGGTTAAAATGTCTGATGTATAAAGATTCCCAGAAACTAACTTAACTATAGAGGAATCAATACAAGCTATTGAAAGAAAAGAATGAATCTTCATATTTTGAAATACTGATGAAGGAAAAGAATAAAAGATTGAACAAATGCAAAGTAAAAAATTAAGTGATAATTCATACTGAATTCCAGTGTACGATATTAAGAAAACAAAATGTATTTGTGAAGTTCATGGGAATATAATTTAGGGTTGTAATATTGAAAGTTTCATAAGTTAAGAAAAATTTAGTATTATTTCTCATTTGTCAACAACTCATGGGAATGAGGGTAGAAAATGCATTTCTATTTATAGCTGTATATATTCTTATTATAAATGTTTATTTCTCAACTCAAATCCAATAGAAAACATATATTGTGAAGCCTAGTTAAAATAGATAAATATGTATCTCTCTATATATCTATATCAGATTATATATATGTATATATCAAATAAAACTATCATATTTAAAATTAAGCATGGGAATTTTATATAAGTAGGCCTTAGATGGAGTATAAGATCATAGTAGTCAAATCCCTAGCTCTACTCTGGTATTATAGTTTGTTCTATTTTTTCAAAGTATCACTTAAATTTTCTTTCCAAGGGTTTGGCACTGCTGAATTTCATCAACATGAGGTTCTAACTTTGTGCCTTTTTTGCACCAATGGTATAATTTTAAATCTAGTCATTTCCTATTTTTACCCTATGGATGGCCTTTTTAATCTCACTTATCCACCCAAAGCTATCCATCCAAAGCTAATACACAAGTATAGATATAGGATTCATTTAGGACAGTTTATCTCCTTAAAAAGCAATTTCTAACACTGCAATGGAAACTCCTAAGATATGGCACATATTTCATAGAGACAGTGATGTATATAGATAAAAGAGGTTGGCATATGCAACCGCATGACTTAAGACAGAGAGTCCCGCACACCCCTAAAAAATTGAGTTTTAAATCAGGTTGAACTATCTAAGACACTTAGCAAACAATATTCAATTATTAGCTCTTCTGAAAATTTATTCACGCTTATAATGGACAAAGACAAAGACAAAGACAAAGACAAAGACAAAGACAAAGACAAAGACAAAGACAAAGACAGCGGGGTGAGGAGCATAAGGCAGCAGTTCCTGGTAGGACTTGGCCCATTCCTTGGATGGGGATATCCGGGTTCTCTTTATATGTTCAGACATGGCTCTCATCAAAAGGCTTCACGGTAAGAAATAATAAGGAGTGACCACAAAGAGTTTATTAAAGTGGCTTATCCTGTTGTCTAGATGAGAGCCATTATATCCTGTGAACCCACAGAGACAAGGGTTGTGTTTAGCATCCAGCACTCTCTTTAGTGACAGATCTTGTACACATTGTGGCCAAAGACAAACTTAAATCACAGGACAAACCTACCATTGAAGATTATTAGTATGTTAAGATTTTTTTGTATAAGTCAGCTCAGTGCATTCTTATTTGAAATGAGGAAAGCCAGGCTCAGGGAAATTAAAAGAAAAGGTCACACACCCATATACTGGAAAATTCAAACTCAAACCCTTATCCTCTGACTCCTAGTCTTGGATTCCTTCCTATACACATCACTCTTCATTCTCTGGGAAGATTATTAATTATTTCTCAGCCCCATTTCATCCATAGCTTCTTCAATGCTACTGTTACTACTACTATTAATTCTAGCTAACATTTATAAAGTACTCACTATGTGTCAGGCCCTATTCTAATTTACTTACATATGTTAGCTAGTGTAACACAAACTCCAAGATAGATATCATTATAATCCTGTTTTAAAGGTGAGGACATTGAAACTCAAAAGAGTTAAGTAACTTTGCTCAAGGTCACAGTGCTAGTAATTAATTTATTAGAAAAATTTTAAAAATCCTCACCTAAGAATATGCTTTTATTGATTTGAGAGAGAGAGAGAGAGAGAGAGAGAGAGAGAGAGAGAGAGAGAGAAGCATCAATTGGTTGCCTCCCACATGCACCCTGACTGGAGGTCAAATCTGCAACCTAGGTCTGTGCCCTGATTGGGAATTGAACCTATAACCTTTTGGTGTATGAGATGATGCTCTAACCAACTTAGCCACCCAGTCAGGGCAACTACAAATTATTTTCATAAAATAAATCCTATCCCTTAAACATTCAGATATTTCACTCCAATTAAATTCATGAGAAGTGAAATTGTATGGTAGAATTTGTGATCTATCCTTGTCTTGATCTCTCTCTCTCTCTCTCTCTCTCTCTCTCTCTCACACACACACTCATGCTGAATGACACACAGTCAATGATTTATGTTCAAAATGTGATGGAAGCAATTTATGTAAGACTATTCTCAAAGGACCTTTGCAGGAAATTTCTCTGACCAGAAGAACTGTGCGATTTGCACAATAATTCCAAGAATAAATATTCATTTAAACCCTACATTATTGTTTCTCTTTCCACTTATCTCTCTTCCTCCTTTTCATTTTCCTCTTCTCTAGCTCTGTTATACTCTGCCTTCTCCGTTTTCTCCTATCTTTCACCATCTCTTCTCCTTTCTTCCAACTTTTTTCTTCAGGGTGCTCATGATTCTCCCTCCTAAATAGTCCCTTTATAATCATCTGGGTCATTTGTTCATTTTCCCCAAAAGTTAAATTCTTAGTTGTTTTTTATGCTTACTGTAGACAACAACTATAAAATTGTGGGAGAAAACAACTGAATCAATCTCTCAAGTAACTTGTTTTTTTCTTTTGGATGATGACATTAATTACAGTAGTAAGTGCCTTGCCTTACTTAAAACAAATGCAACCAAAAACCTTTAATTCTTATCTGCTCAAAACCATGCCTTGTGAAGATCAGTGAATTGTTCACAATGCTGAAAAGCAGATGTGATTTTTTTTTTGCCTTTCCTTGGCTATTTTTTTGGCTTACTCTGTTTCAACATTTTAAAGTGCTGTAGCTTTCAGACATAACTGTGTTTAAGGAAACTAAAATATATGCACTGTGAAAAGGATGGAAATGAAAACTTTGAAAATAGTGCTTCCAAAGGAATGATGACAAGAAAAAAATAATTCAGAAGAAGATACAACTCTTATTATATTAATAATAACATAAATATTTTGATAGATTTGAAGTGTGGTTGGGGGAGATATTAATTCAAGATTGCTTCTAAGGATGTGAAACAGAAAATGAGAATGGTTTTGGATTAATTATCATGTGATAGAATTTCTTTAAGAGAAATAATGCACAAATATTTGTAAAGAGGTAATAGAAGTGGGAAATTAATCAGCTTGGGTCCACTTTCACATTTGCTTTTCTAAAACTGAGGTATTAAGAAATCTCTAAGAGATTACTTTTCAAATGAATACTATATATCACTTTAAGAGATTCAAAAATTGGATGGGGATTACTTAAAGGATTATGATAAAGAGAGCAGAGGAAGTGATAATTTTTCTTGAAATGATGCTTACAGGGAAAGATAACATAGCAATTAGTGGAAGCTGAAATGGTCTGACCTTTTGGAATAGGGGTGACTAAGGTTGGACACCCAGAGCTATTTTGGGGAAAATCAGTCAACAGATGTTTCTAGCATGATTTGGCAAATGTAAAGTTCAAATTGTTACTTAGAGCTGAGGTGGGTAGCATCGTAACAGAGAACAGAAGGATTAGAAGTAGCTATTGGCCGCCCTCATCTGGAATAAATTTGCATAGACTTCTGCAAATATTTGGATTTTCAGCCTTTATACTAGTGTTTACAAAGAGATGCTAAAGAGAACTAGCAACTGCTGGGACTGCCAGGGGTGAGAGGAGGAGAAAAAGAAGGCTCAATGCTTTCTGTTTGACCAGAACAGTTTTAGGACAATGATGTGTTAACAGCATAGAATTTAAAACTCTGTTTTTAGAGTTTAGCCATAGCTCAGAAATATCTTGTTAGTTAACTAAGAATTTTAAAAGGTTTTGAGAGATGTAGGGACTTTTATAATAAAGAAATCATTGTGTAACAGAATGTACAAAAGTGAAATTATGTTTGGTGGTATTTGTTTTAGGAGAAAGGAAGAGTAATAATATATGGTTAGTGATTGTTCAGAATGTCTAAATCTATAAATTGGAAATAATGAGATTTTATACCAGTAAATGCCTCACGCTACTTTACTATAAGTATAAGTCAGTGAATCTGAAACTGTATGTGAGATATGTAAAGGACAGTAATACTATTAACTTTACCAAGGAAGAAAGTCATTACCTGAATATCACCCCTTAAATCAGTAGAACAATTGGGGTTATTTAGGCCAGAGCTCTATGTCAGCTCTCATATTCTTTTCCAGTTCTGCTTCTCAGAAGTGTGTTGTATCTGAACAGTTTCAGAGGTCTTTGCCAAATTCAAAGGTTCAATGAGGTGTGACACGACTGTGTTGAATCATTTAGTATTATTTAAAATCTAGCATTCCACCATTTCCATAGATGAATCTTAAGAAGGAAAATGTGAAATTATAAAACTTGAGATAAGTTGATTGAACTAAATAATAAATGTATTAGATGGTGCTTTCTAAGGCTTTGGAGTCGTGATTCAGAAAAGATAGAGTGTGTTGATATGAGAAGTTAATATATGATAACAATGGCAGTGAAAATTCATGGAGAAAATATTGATTGATGATAGATTGGGTAGTGGATTATGTTAATAAAACTAGTTTATTTTATGGAAATTATTTTATATACAACATATACATGCATAATCAAGATGGATTAATATCTAAGTATGAGTGAATTTTTGCATAATCCCTTCACTTTTTTCCTCTCCTCCCCCCAACCCCCTTCTCCTCTGACAGCTGTCTGTTCTATGTATCTATAAATCTGTTTCTATTTTTTTGTTAAATTATTTTGTTCATTAGATTCTACACATAAATAAGATCATATGGTACTTGCCTTTCTGTGACTTGCTTATTTCACTTAGCATAATACTCTCCAGGTCCCTCCATGCTGTTGCAAAGGTAAGATTTCCTTCTTTATTATGGCTGAGTAGTATTCCTTTGTGTAAAGGTACTGCAGCTTTTTTTTTTTATCCACTTATTTACTAATGGGCTGCTTCTAAATCTTGACTATTATAAATAATGCTGCAATGAACATAGGGGAGCATATATTCTTTCCAATTAGCATTTTGGATTTCTTTGGATATATTCCCAGAAATAGAATTGCTGGGTGAAAAGGCAGTTCCACTTTTAATTTTTTGAGGAAAATCCATACTTTTTTCCATATAGACACAGACAACAGTTTGGCGAATGCCAGAGGGAAAGAGAGGTGGAGGGAGGAAAAGAGGGATGACAGGGAATAAATGGGGATGGAAAGAGACTTTACTTTGGGTGGTGGATACACGATGCAGTGTGCAGATGATGTTTTGTTGAATTGTACACCTGAAACTTGTATGGTTTTATTAACCAGTGTTACCCCAATAAACTCAATAAAAAATTCTAAACAGAAAAAAAAATATGAGGGGTAAAACTATAAAATTAATAGAAGAAAGGTTAGCAGTATTTGGAGGACATAGAAGTGGGAAGAAATTCTTTTTGAAAAAAAAAAGTTTTATTAATTTCAGAGAGGAAGGGAGAGGGAGAGAGAGATAGAAACATCAATGATGAGAGTGAGCCCACAACCTGGGCATGTGCCATTGACTGGAATCCAACACTGGATCCTTCAGTCCGCAGGCCGACGCTCTATCCACTGAACAAAACTGGCTAGGGCAAGAAATCCTATATAATAAAACCTAATATGCTGAGTATCTAACTGTTCGTTCAACCGTTTGACTGTTTGCTATGATGTGCACTGACCACCAGGGGCCAGATGCTCCGACTGGTAGTAGGTTAGCTTGCTGCTGGGGTCCAGCCGATTGGGACTGCACAAGATGGGCCGGACGTGCCCTGGAGCCTTCCCATGGTCCCTCCCCAGCCTCGATCATGCACTGATGGGGTCCCTCAGCCTGGCCTGTGCCCTCTTGCAGTCTAAGACCCTTCGGGGAATGTTGGAGAGCCGGTTTCAGCCCAATCCCTGCAGGCCAGCCTGAGGGACCCCACCAGTGCATGAATCCGTGCACCAGGCCTCTAGTTCTTAAATAAAATTCCTAAAATGTATATGCTTTAGAGAGCAACTAGAACAGCCATTCTGAAAATAAATCTGATGACATTTAGTGGAATTAAGTGTTTACATACTCTATGTCCTTGTCCTTGCATCTCTCTCCAGGGTATATAGCCCAGAGAATTCTCACACAGGTCCATAAAGAAAATATTTCAGTGGAAATTTGTCACTGGGTGTTTTTTTTATGTTTTGTTTTGTTTGTGTTTTTTTTTTTTTGTAACAAGATGTTGGAGACAGGTACTTATTGTGGTAGTCTATTTGTGATATATATGTGTATTAGATTATCATCTTGTATGCCTTTAACTTACACGATGTTATATGTCAATTTTATTTCAATGAATCGGAAGAAAAACAAGAAGTTAGAGAGAAGTAGATGAAGACCTTAGTTGGAAATGAATACAATGTGATTGATGCATGTTATGGAATGGTATATGAATCAGTTAGAAACTAGATCTGCTTATGTAATTACTAGGGGCCCGGTGCACGAAATTCATGCACTGGGTGTGGAGGGGGGGCAGGGGGGAGTGTCCCTCAGCCCAGCCTGCCCCCTCTCACATACTGGGAAGCCCTCAGGCATTGACCCCCATCACCCTCCAATCGCAGGATCGGCCCCTTGCCCAGGCCTGACGCCTCTGGCCTAGGCGTCCGGCCTGGGCAGCGGGGATCTGCAGTGGCAGCGGGGGGTGCCGCGATCGCACTGGCTCCGCCCCTGCCCCTGCAGGAAGCCTCTGGCTGAGGTGTCCGCCCGGCAGCGGGGACCCACAGCTGCAGCGGCCCCGCGATCCTGGGCTTTGCTTTAGGCCCAGGCAAGGGACCCCTAGCTCCCGGGACTGCCAGCTTTGACCGTGCCCAGCTCCCATCGCTGGCTCCACCCCTACTTCCTGCTATCACTGGCCAGGGCGGAAAAGGCACCTGATTCTCTGATCATGGCTGGGGGGCAGGGCAAAGGCGGCCCCAGGGCCGCCTTTGCCCTGCCCCCCCAGCTCTTAGCTCCCCCCTGGGTTTCCAAAGCAGGGGGCTTCTTCCTGCTTTCCCTTTCACCTCCCTGCATTGTGCCTACATATGCAAATTAACCGCCATCTTGTTGGCAGTTAACTGCCAATCTTAGTTGGCAGTTAACTGCCAATCTTAGTTGGCAGTTAATTTGCATATAGCCCTGATTAGCCAATGAAAAGGGTATCGTCGTACGCCAATTACCATTTTTCTCTTTTATTAGTATAGATAGACAGCTCATAAAAACTAAAAGCGAAAAATTAACATGCATGCACATAATACAATACACATAAAAGTATATATCTAGAATATTAGAAAATTAGTTAATGGCAGAGGATAGAAATAGTGAAACAGATAAGAGAGAATCATGAATATATAGACCAAGAGATTAGCCTTCCAGGGATGAAAGATGAAAATGTTCCATGAGTTATGGAGTAAGATGAATTCAAACCCCTGTACACAAAAAGCAAAAGGAATCAAACAACTTAATAATTAATGACTTATACGTGCAGAGGATCTAGGTGTTGTTTGGACAAGGAGAGATTTGTTTAGTTTAATGAACTCAAGCAAAGCAGATGGCATAATAGAGAGGAGCATCCTGGTAGGCTGGAAGAAATGAAAGATGCAGTATAAAAATCTGGGGTTGAGTCTTGAATTCTGGCAATACTATGTCAACTTTGCAAATCATTTAAACTCTCTAAGCCTCAGGTCCCTGATTAGTATGTAGGAAATGATAATAATATACTACATACATAATAATAGTGTGTTAAGCATGCATTTTTAGGGGTCAGAAAATGTTATTATATTATTATTATATTATATTATTATAAATTTATTCTGTCCATAAATGTGTTTTAATTTTTATATTTTTAATGTTATGTCCCATATACTTTTTTTGAAAAATATACTTTTATTGATTTAAAAGAAGAAGGGAGAGGAAGAGAGAGATAGAAACACAATTATGAGAGAGAATCATTGATCAGCTGACTCCCGCACACCCACTACTGGGGATCGAGCCTACAACCTGGGCATGTGTCCACAGGCTGATGCTCTATCCACTGAGCCAAACCAGCTAGGGCCATAAATGTGTTCTTTTTATTTTTATTTTCTAAAGTTTTACATATGTCTCCTTTTTCCCTGATTGACCCTCTGTCCCCTCCCACCCCCGAGGGCAAGCCCCCACTACCATAGTGTCTATGTCCATTGGTTATGCTAATATGCATGCATAAAAGTCCTTTGGTTGATCTCTAACCCTCCCTCCCCTACCATTTGTCTCTGGATCTATTTTTGTTCATCAGTTTATGTTGTTCATTATATCCCACATATGAGTGAGATCATGTGATATTTATCTTTCTGTGACTGGCTTATTTCACTTAGTATAATGCTCTCTACTTCCATCCATGCTGTTGCAAATGGTATATGTTCCTTCTTTTTTATAGCAATATAGTATTCCATTGTGTAGATGTACCACTGTTTTTTAATCCACTCATCTGCTGATGGGCACTTGGGCTGTTTCCAAATCTTAGCTATTGTAAATTGTGCTGCTATGAACATAGGGGATATAGTCCTAGGAGGGGGATTACTGGGTCAAATGGCAGTTCCATTTTTTACTTTTTGAGGAAACTCCATACTGTCTTCAAGAGTGGCTGCACCAGTCTGCATTCCCACCAGCAGTGCACGAGTGTTCCTTTTTCGCCACATCCTCTCCAGCACTTGTCGTTTGTTGATTTGTTGATGATAGCCATTCTGACAGGTGTGAGGTGGTACCTCATTGGTTTTTTTTTTTTTTATTTGCATCTCTTGGATGATTTGTGACTTTGAGCATGTTTTCATATGTCTCTTGGCTTTCTGAATGTCCTCTTTTGAAAAGTGTCTATTTAGGTCCTTTGCCCATTTTTTGATTGGATTGTTTATTTTCCTTTTTTTAAGTTGTATGAGTTCTCTGTAAATTTTGGAGATCATAAATGTGTTTTTAAATGAAATACCATCTATATAATAAAAGGCTTCTATATAATAAAAGCCTCAGCAACCTTTATGGTGGAATGACCAGAATGATTGGTTGCTATGATGCACACTGACCACCAGAGGGCAGACACTCAATGCAGGAGCTGATCCCTGGTAGTCAGTGCACTCCCACATGGTGAGTGTCACTCAGCCAGAAGCCGGGCTCATGGCTGGCAGGCTCAGTGGTAGTGGCGGGAGCCTCTCCCACTTCCACGGTAGCACTGAGCAGCAGCGAGCTGAGTGGAAAGGAGCAGCAAGCAGGCGGGCGGTATGGAGCAAGGGCTCCCAGACTGTGAGAGGGCATAGGCTGGGCTGAGGGACCCCCTGAGTGCACGCATTTCGTGCACTGGGCCTCTAGTAAGAATATAAAATAGAGGCATTGCTTGTAGTGTGGCTAAGTATTATATAATGACATTTTGATTCACACATCTATACATTGATACATACATACAGATATGCACACATACACACATACATGCACATATATTCATACATATAGACTCTAGATATGCAATTTATTTTTTGCTCTGACACCCAGAATCCTCCATTCTTACTGTCATTTCTGTGCACCAAGCAGACTGCTGGCAGCTTCCTCAACCTACCAGAGGTTTTCATTCCTCCAGAGATTGCTATCCCCACTTTCTGAAAGCATGTGCTCCATCTGACCTGCACAACTCTTACTTTATTGATTTAGCTTCCAAGTCATCTCTTTAGGGAAGTTATTTTATTTTATTTTTAAAAGAGAAACAGTTCTGCCCTAACCGGTTTGGCTCAGTGGATAGAGCATCAGCCTGTGGACTGAAGAGTCCCAGGTTAAATTCCAGTGAAGGGCATGTACCTTGGTTGCAGGCACATACCCAGTAGGGTGTATGCAGGAGGCAGCTGATCGATGTTTCTCTCTCATCGATGTTTCTAACTCGCTATCCCTCTCCCTTCCTCTCTGCAAAATATCAATAAAATATATTTAAAAAAATAAAAAATAAAAGAGAAATAGTTCTTTTTAAAAATATATTTTATTGATTTTTTTAACAGAGAGGAAGGGAGAGGGATAGAGAGTTAGAAACATCGATGAGAGAGAAACATTGATCAGCTGCCTCTTGCACACCTCCCACTGGGGATGTGCCCGCAACCAAGGTACATGTCCTTCACTGGAATCAAACCTGGGACCCTTCAGTCCGCAGGCCGATGCTCTATCCACTGAGCCAAACCGGTTAGGGCTAGGGAAATTATTTTGGAGCCTCAAGTAGTCACAAGAGCAAAAGATAATGCCATTTCTATGTAACTGTATAATATTATGTGCTTATCCCTATTTATTTGCTATCCATTACACTGTATTGTAATTTCCTGTTTAGGGATTCTTTTCTCATGAAACTGATAGCCTCCTAAGAACAGGGAATGTGTGTTACTATTATCATTTTTATTTTATCTTCTGCAAAATTGTTGGATCAGACAAGATAATCTCCAAAATCCCTGCCAGCTCTAAATTTCTAGACAAATTGAATACTTGGATTTGACATTTTAGGGGATATTTATGATAAATTGCATAGGTATTGTTTGATCTAATTTGGCCTTCAATGTGGCTGATCTATGATTTAGGATTTGGCAGTTTAAATATGTTTCTGTTTGTGTTTGCATCACATACAGTTTTCTCAATTGTCCCCAATTGTTACCAGTATCTAAGATGGAAGAGAAAATATTAAGCTTCTAGGATTGGGTGGGAGCACCTAGACTCTTTATGTAGGTCTGTGAACATGCTGAAAAAAATGTGAAAAACACAGTCAGCCATGTGTCTCTAAATATGCATTTATCTGGCATAATTGAGATATCATATCTCATTGCCATTTATGTTTTAATCCAGATGTTATATGTTTCATATGCCTACCCTTAACAGTGCCCTTGCACCCAAGATATTTTAAATGATAAATGCTACGTTTTCTAACACCCAGTCATCCGAATACCTAATAAACTTTCATTTTCTTAGTATTTTCAATAAACTGAAGTTATTATGTTTCTCTAAGGGAATTTTGGAACTATGGAATTAATGACAGTGCCTGAACCACCAATTTTGTTAAGGCCAAGAGCAAAAAAAAACCAAAAGCTTTAGAAAACTAACTACTTACTTAATGAAAACAAATCAATGGTTAGAGAAAGGACATTGTTATAAATGCCATAGCTCTGCTGGCTAACCATCCCATTTTTCTTTTTAGAAAAAACAAATCCAAGAAACTCCTTTGGGGCAGACAATTTCTTCTCTGAATTGTGCTAATACGTATTTTTAATTTTAAACATATTGCTGAACAGTGTTTGAAACTTGCTGGCCTTTATAATTATTATTTTAAAATCCATTATAGCCTGGCCTGTGTGCTCAGTGGTTGAGCGTTGACCTATGAACCCAGTGGTCATAGCTTGATTCCCAGTCAGGGCACATGCCCGGGTTGCAGGCTTGATCTCCAGTGTGGGGCGTGCAGGAGGCAGCTGATCAATGATTCTTTCTCATCATTGATGTTTCTATTTCCTACCTCTCCCTTCCTCTCTGAAATCAATAAAAATATATATTTTTAAAATGCCATTGTGGTTCAGTTATCACATTAGGTCTAGATTTATTCAAAGAATTGTGGGAGCTTTGAATTTGATCTTGTCTCCTCTTGTCTTCTTTTCTTCTGCAGCTGCCATCCCTTTATCTAGTTCATTCTCCTGACCATACCCTTTTCTGTTCCTTCCCCAAGAGCTGCTGCTTATCTCCAGAAGTCAAGGCCATTCTCCCCTTCTCTTGAAGAAGCCAGAAGACAATGAAAAAATACTGGTTTCATTTTACCTCAACCTCCATCCATTCATTCACTCAATAAATATTTATTGAGCACCTCCTATATGCTAGGCTGTGTTCTAAGCACTTGAGATCAGGAAACAAACAAAAATGCCTGCCCTTGTGAAACTTACATGTGGTATATTAATAATTTTCTGTATTTCCATGACCATGATATTAAATATATTAGTATTATATTTCTAACTAGAGGCCTGATGCATGAAGATTCGTGCAAGAATAGGCCTTCCTTCCCCTGGCTGCTGGCACCGGTTTCCCTCCAGCACCCAGGACCCAGGCCTTTGCTCTGGCTACTGCCTCCTGCCTTCACTTCAGGCCAGCCACCATCTTTGTCACATTAATTTGCATATTCTCTCCTTATTGGCTGTGGGCACCACCATCTTTGTCATGAAGTGATGGTCAATTTGCATATTCTTTCTTTATTAGATGGGAATAACTATTTTTTATATGACTATTTGGTTCAGTTAAAAATCTTAGCTAAGTGGAACATATTTGCAGTTAAAATTTTGATATAAATTTTAGCCTAGCCAGCATCGACCTATGCACCAACAGGTCACGGTTTCATCCCTCGTGTGGGGTGTGCAGGAGACAGCCGATCAATGATTTTCTCTCATCATTGATGTTTCTATCTGTCTCTCCTCTTTGAAATCAAAAATATATATATATATATTCCCATTTCAAGAGTTCCTGTTCATAATTTGACACTTTCCTGAAAGCTGACTCTTTTATTATGCTTTTGGAAACTGAAGTGCTCATTCCTTATTAATATAGTGAGAACATGCTTAGATTTACAAAATAATTAGGGGGCCACGTAGGTAGACTCACTGTTCACTTTAGACATTGTTCATGCTACATTGCTGAGAGCTTGACAAGTCATTTCAGCTTCCTTTTAAACAATTCCAATGGTAGGAATTTCTTTATATGAAATTTATTCTAATATTTGTATTAACAGTTCTTTTCCCCACTAACTTGAAATCTGCATTTATAAAACAGTCACTTATTGGTTCTAATTATTCTGTTAGTATCTCATGAGCTTATCATGGCTTTCCAGAAGCTCTTCTTACTCAGGGGTCATTCCATGTCCCTTGTCTTTCCTGGCATGATTTCTAGATTCTGCTAATTCTGTTTACATTTCATAATGAGGTGAAAAGACTTTCTATAATTTAACATTTCTTGTAAACTATTGAGTGTGGAACTAGACATTTTATCCTATGTGTGTTCTGTGTAATATAACTCTTACCACTAAATTCACAACACATATGTCCTATATATGTGCTATATGTTCATAGCTTTTTTCCTCTAGCAAGCCCCAGTATGCTGAGCTCATTGTGAACTATACATGCATTGTATAGAAATTTTGGACTATTTTATTGTAGTGTCAAGATAAAAAGCCAGCATTGCAGTTAAATCCACAAGGTCTACAGGTGACTTTATTTTAATTATTACCATAGGGATTTTCTGTGCCAATTACCTGTTGTTCAGCCGTCACCAACCATGGTAAGTGCTGACAAGGAAATTTGTACCTTCACCTCCAGTAAAAGATGAATTATGCAAAGCAAAGTCTTTCAGCTATACTTCATGGATGAGGAATATTTTTACAAAATATGTCCTGTAAGGATAGTCTAAAATTTAAGATAACGAAGAGGCCAGTCTTATTCCTGAACATGCTTTAGATGTTTATGACCATGTTAATCTCATGTTCCAAAGGTAGAGCCAGGTTTTGAAGACCAAATCAGAGGAATCCTGATGGAACAAGAAATGGCTGAGTAG
Organism: Myotis daubentonii; assembly: GCF_963259705.1. Classification (NCBI taxonomy): domain Eukaryota; kingdom Metazoa; phylum Chordata; class Mammalia; order Chiroptera; family Vespertilionidae; genus Myotis; species Myotis daubentonii. The sequence continues at coordinate 123,037,679 of NC_081861.1, read as the reverse complement.
TTCACTATTTAAAAAAGATTCTCTTTAAAGAAGACGAACTGAGTGTCATAGTTCAGGCTGCTATAACAACAGGGCATAGTCTGGATGACTTAGAAATCACAGTATTTATTTCTCACATTACTGAAGGCTGGGAAGTCTAAGATTAAGGCACAAGCAGATTTGCCATCGGTGAAGGCCCCTTTTCTGGTTCTCAGATGGTATTCCTTTTGCTATGACCTCACAGGGAGACAGTGAGATAGTGCTCTAGGGATTCTTTTATACTAGTAAGAGCACTAGTCCCATTCCTGAAGACTCTACCTCATTACCTAATCACTTCCCAAAGGCTTCATCTTCTGATACCAGTACATTGGGGGTTCAACATATATATTTATGGGGGGGTGCACAGACATTCAGTTCATAATACATAGTGCATCGAACACCACTAAAGTGTGTTCCTAATGGTCTTCAAAATGTCGAGCCCAAGAAGAAAACTGAAACTTTAAAACTACTAGACAACCATCATTAAAAAGTATCCATGTTACCGATTGTAGGCAACAGAATAAAAACTACATAACTTGGCCTGGTTCGTGTGGCTCAGTGGTTGAGTGTTGACCTATGAACCAGGAGGTCATGGTTCGATTCCTGGTCAGGGCATATGCCCGGGTTGCGGGCTCCATTCCCAGTGTGGGGTGTGCAGGAAGCAGCCGATCAATGTTCTCTCTCATCACTGATGTTTCTCTCTCCCTCTCCCTTCCTCTCTGAAATCAATAACAATATATTTTCTTAAAAAGCTACATAACTCTGCAAAATAATTAGCTACTCATTCATGTCTACAGTGTATTAATCTGCAATTGAACAAACAACCACACTCTGAATTATATCATAGAACTCAATCTAATTGGGTGTGGGTAAATGGCAATGGCAGTGTTAGTCTTTTTATCCTTGTATTAAATAGTTCAAAATATCAAACACGACCTATGAAGGTACATCTATATAGGTCAGTCCTGTGGGCATAAAGTTATTGTAACCTCATGATTAGTCCTGAACTAGATCTCCATGGCTTTCTATTAGATGGCTCATATACAGAAGACAGATTTTTTTTCTAAAGAAGAAGACAGGCATTTTTTCTTGACACCCACAAGTAGCACTTGATATGCAAGAGGAGAGTGAGGGTGATGAAGGGGTTAGGATGGTGGCATTCCTCTCCCTTGGTCTGAGAGATTTTTTTTTTTTGAGATCTGACTTTGTTATAAAACGAAATAAGTACATTAAAAATTCAAGCAAAATAGTAAAAAATAACCTAAAATATTGAACCAACTTAAATTGCCAATAGAATTCATCAGTATTAATATTTGAGGAATCATTACAGAAATCTGGTTTATACATATACTGATAGAAAAATGATATAATTTTATAAAAATTGGATCATATTGTAAATACAAATTTAAATCTATTAAATTTGATTTGATTTATTTAGTCAAAGACAAAAACACGAAATAAAAGTGAACCTACCATTTGTATTCTTCAATATAAGATGTACCAGTTCCTCAAATATCAATTTAAGACTTAGACAAAATATACCTATATTTTCTTCTAAGTGATTTATTGTTTCAGGTCTTATATTTAGGTCTTTGATCCATTTTGAATTAATTTTTGCATATGAGGATGATCTGTAATCCAGTTTCATTCATTTGCATGTGGCTTTCTAGTTTTCCCAGCACCATTTCTTGAAGAGACTATTTTTACTCCATTGTGTATTTCTGGCTCCCTTGTAGAAAATTATCTGTCCATATGCATGTGGTTTTATATCTAGGCTCTCTATTCTGTTCCATTGATTTGTGTCTGTTTATCTGCCAATACTATGCTGTTTTTTTTAACTTATTTTTTAAAATATATATTTTATTGATTTTCTACAGAGAGGAAGGGAGAGGGATAGAGAGTTAGAAACATCAATGAGAGAGAAACATCAATCAGCTGCCTCCTGCACTCACCCTACTGGGAATGTGCCCACAACCCAGGTACATGCCCTTGACCGGAATCGAACCTGGGACCCTTCAGTCCGCAGGCCAACACTCTATCCACTGAGCCAAACCGGTCAGGATGGATACTATGCTGTTTTGATTAGCATAGCTCTGTAATATAATTTGAAGTCAGGTAGTATGACACCTACAGCTTTGTTCTTTTTCTCAGGATTGCTTTCTATTCAGGGTCTTTTGTGGTTCCATACAAATCTGATGATTTCTCATTCTATTTCTTTAAAAAATGACATTGAGATTTTGATGGCTATTGCATAATATAAAAGTGACACTTGTGAACACAAATAGCAGTGTGGTGGTTGCGAGAGGGAAGGGGTTGGGGTGTGAAGGGGATCTTAATATATGATGACAGGAGAAGATTTGACTTTGGGTGGTGGGCACTCAGTGCCATATATAAATCTTGTAACACAGAAACCCACACCTGAAACCTATATGTTTGTATTAACCAATGTCACCCCAATACATTTACTAAAAAAGGGAAAAATAGGGAAGTTTTTAATTGGACAACTAAAGAAAAGAGACTTAGACAAAAGATGATATAAAGCAAATAATTTGCCTCCATTATGTTAGTTAGCATTCTTAAAATTTATTTCACCTTTTGATTTTTGTTGTGCATGTATTTTTAACTTTGCCAAGATTTACAGTAATATTTTTAACTTACACACTGCTTTTACAAACCAACCTTTAATCTTCACAATCACAAGCAAACTTATTAACATTTATTATATTTACAGATGCTTGATATTTAAACAAATTGGAATAAACTCTATAGGTAAGAAGGAACTCTTTAGAATTCTCAATCCCTTTCCCATTCACCACTAGATTTTATTTTTCTTAATTCCCAGAGAGCTGCATAGTGAATAAATGCATAATATTAGCATAGAATGGAATCAACACTGTGGGAGGCCAGAAATAGTTTTGAATTCTGTACCAATCCCCCAATCACAATAAGTATTTGATAACTAGCTTAAAGGCATAATTATTTGAATACCAAGTTACCTGCATAGAGACTTCCTTTTGTTCCTTCCATTTGTCTAGGGAGTAGTTTTCAAGTAAGTGTTACAATCTATAATATTTAACATATTAGGTTGTAGGCACAAAACATGTATGTTGAACTCTATTAGAGGTTTAAAGGATTTTTAAGGGTAACTTTTACCTTAATATGACTCTTGTCTTTCACATGTATTAATCTCCAAGTTAAGATGTCACAGTTCTATATAACAGTGAATACGTAGTATACACATATATGAACATACATGTGTATGTATATGTATAGTGTGTACGTGTGTGATATATATGTTTATGTATATATATGTGTGTGTGTTTATATGTTTTTGTGTATATGTGTATATATGTATAGTAATTGCCCTAGTCATTTAAGCTTGGTTCTAGATTAGTTTTAATGTTCCCCGTCTGTTTTTTTAATCTCTTGTTTTCTTGAGATTTTATAAAGTAGTTTTATAAAAAGTGTCTTGAGGAGTGGATTGCTTTAATGTTTAAACACATCTTTCTTTTGCTGATCTTCTTAAACGTGTCCAGATTGATCTTCAGAACTTGTAAACAGTGTTCCATTGCCCTCTGGCATTAACTACTCATGTGGAGAATCTGAGGCCTTATACATTTTCCCCTTGATAGGAGACATGATTTTTCTGCCTGAATACCTGAAGAATTATTTATTTGTATTTGAAAGGTTATAGAACCTCTTCAGAATTTTGCTAGGGTGACTTTTTGACTTTAAGGTTCGATTATTCATTTTTACATTATATTTCTAATAGTCATCACTGAGTACAGGTTTATGTTTGAATTACTGGATTCTTTATTTTTGGAATATCAGTTATCCATCTGATTTGATTTTTCAGACCAGGAATCTGGTGGCAGTTATTCTCTGTGTCTTTGAATATCAGATAATGGTTGTTTTTTGTTTTTTTTTCTCTTTTAACATAGGAATGGCAACTTGGTTAGATTTAAAATGTTAAATCTCACATTTTTATTGCTTTTTTGCTACATGTAAATAATCAGACATATACAACAGTAGAGATAATAGTTTGATGGACCTCAAGTATCTATTATTGGGCTTAAAGATATCAGACATAACTGATGTTGCAGAGCCAGAGAGAAAAAGTGCTCTAACAGTCGACCTCTTTCCCCCTTAAATCATTCCCCATTTGGAGGTACTGATGGTATTTCCCAGGTTTTCCTTTACTCATTTTCTACCACACAGCACTCTAATTTTTGGCCAGAATGGCATTGCCCCTCAGTGACTTTTCTTCATATTATTCAGACCAGGAATAATAATAATAAAAATAATATTCATATTATTTATTTGAAACTTTCCTAGTTCAACATCTAAGAAAGAATGCTCATTATTTTTATTACCCCTTTGGTCATAAAGATACCCCTTTTCACCTTATTTTTATGCTGGTTCATCTAGCTAGAATATCCTCTATACCTAAATAATCTATGATGACTATACATTTTTCATCAATGGAATGAATTCATACATGCGCTTGCATGCGTGCGTGCGCACACACACGCACACACACGCACACAGGCACTGTATGGGAAAGTTTTGTGCACTTCAGGAAAGCAACTAAAACAAAAAGTTAAGAGCCAAAGATAAACTGGGGAAATATTTCCTGCGAATATGATAGATTTAGGGCAGGTCCCAACCTAAGCACTACTGAAATTTTTTTTTTACTTAATCATATTAGATTTATTTATTTATTTATTTTAAAAAATCTTTATTGCTGAGAGTATTACATATGTCTTCCTTTGTTCTCCCATTGACCCCCTCCACACAGTTCCCGCTCAACCTCAGGCCTTCACCCCACTATTGTCTGTGCCCATAGGTAATGCATATACACATATAAGATCTTTGGTTAATCTCTTCCTGCCTCCTCCCCTCTTCCCTCTGAGATTCCTCAGTCTGTTCCATGTTTCCATGCCTCTGGTTCTATTTTATTCATCAGTTTATTTTGTTCATTAGATTTCTTATTTGTTTATTTTGACTTTTAAATTAAATTGTTGATAGCTATGTATTTATTGCCATTCTATCGTTCATATTTTTTATCTTTTTCTCTCCTCCTCCTCCTCCTAGTGTTCCTGCTCCTCCTCCTCCTTCTTCTTCAGAATATCCTTCAATATTTCATGTAATGCTAGTTTGCTGATGATGAACTCCTTTAGCTTTTTTTTGTCTATGAAGATCTTTATCTGACTTTTAATTCTAAATGATAGCTTACCTGGGTACCAGCCACAATCCCTGCTAGTTTTTATAGCCTGTAGTTACAGGAACTTCTCTTCCAAGTTCTGGAGCCCTGGGCTGGGGGCCTGGTGTGGGGCTGGGACCCCTTGCTCCTCATGGGAGGCCTCCGCTGCCCAGATATCCCTCCTTATTAAAAAAAAATAATGCCACACATGGGTGTTGGACCAGCCCATCCCATGCCTCTGCCCCTCCTCCCAGCCTCAGTGTGCTTTCTTCTTTACTTCTCTAGTTGTAGGACTTCCACTCAGCCACATTTCAGTTGGTTCTAAATTATGGTTGTTCTGTATTTTAGTTGTTATTTTAATATGATTGTGCGAGGCAGCGAGTATCGTGTTTACCTTCGCCAGCATCTTGGTTCCTCCAAGACTATTGACATTTTGAATTAGATCAGTTTTTGTTGTGGGTCCAGTCTTATACATTGTAGGATGTTGAGTTGCATCCTTGGTCTCTACTAACCAGATGCCAGGAGTATACCCTGAGTTGATATACACAAAAATTACTCCAGACAATGCCAATATCCCCTGTGGGGTACAAAAAAAATCCACCCTAATTTAGAATCACTGCTTTAGGCCTAATCCCATTTATTAGACTGTTCTGTTATATTAGCTTATGTAGGGTCTCAACATAAACTGTTTATTTTCACTCACATCACAGTTATTTGCAGGTCAGTTGGCTTTTCTTTGTAGCTTTTCCCCAAGGAAGGACATCTCAGATGCCTTCCATATTGGTTGTTGAGGCCTCTACATTGTGACTTCAGGTTTCCTTATATCAAATTTGCCATCTCAAGAATTCCTCACTTCTTGCTATATTAGAGAGAGAGAGAGAGAGAGAGAGAGAGAGAGAGAGAGAGAGAGAGAGAGAAAAGAGTTCACAACATTCTTAACTGCCTCAGACTAGGAGTGATACATGACTTTTGCTCCTATTCCAATTGATCACATAGCAGTCATATCACCCCAATCCAAGTGCAGTTAAGATTGGGAAACAGACTTCCTGTGTACACAGGAAAATAACGGTGTGGTAAACACAATTGTCATTGGTGTCATTGTCTCATTGTCATTGCAAAGTATATCTTATCTAAAAGGTCCCTTGAAAATAATTTTAAAATATTTAGTTTCAACATCCATTGTGAAAATTATAAAATCTATAGAGCTGTAATTCACCAAGGAAATGTAAATAAATAATAAACATATTAAATTGTTCAAGCTAGCTAATCAAAGGAAACATTAAAATTATTTTCTCCTATAATATTGGCAAATATTAAAAATATTAATACTCAAGAGCTGACATGGTAATGAGGATAAAATAAGATAGCGTTTTCATATATTGTTGGTAAGATGGTGAATTATAAACTTTGTGGAAAAACATTGTCAGTATATATCACAGACTTTATAATGCTAATACATTTTTATTGAGATATAATTGACGTATAATATTAAATTAGTTTCAGGTGTACAACATAATGTTTTGATATTTGTATATATTGCAAAGTAATCACCATAATAAGTCTAGTTTACTTCCATCATCACACATTGTTACATTTTTTTTTGTTGTGAGAGAACTTCTAAGATTTATTATCTTAACAACTTTCAAATAAACAATATAGTATTATAAACTATGACCACCATGCTATACATTATACCCCCAGGACTTGGTGTTTTATAAGTGTAAGTATGTACCTTTTAATGCTCATACTTTTAATTCAGTTATGCCACTTGTAGAAACCTATACTATGATAAAGAGGAAATCAGATATATAAAATTTAAGTGGAACAAAATTTTTATTAAAGCAATGTTACAGGAATAAATACAAGAAGTAACAAATATATGCAAGACTCAGGGAATGAGAAAAAACTCTCAGATTTCCTCCTTCCACCTCTTAAGTTCTAATAAACTGAAAATAGTTACAGGGAATCACATTTTCAGCTTTATTGTAAGAAAAGCTGGATTGGAGAATAGGCCAATGCCTCTGGCCTCTGACCTTCATCTCCTAACCTAGATCTTGGGACCTTTTTGACAAAGTAATTAAATTAGTAGGTCAAAGATGATGGAAAGAAGCTGTCAGACACCTGGGATGGGCCTGCCAGAAGCTTGGGGGTAGGTGGTTTAACAGACAGAGAGAGAGAGAGTGTGGCTTGTCTTGCTTTCAAGCATGTAATATGGACTAATGGGCTTCAGGCTCCAAGCAGGCTGTGTTCAGATAATCCATTTCTTTTTCTAAAAGTGAGTAGTGGATAAGTGGATGAAAGGTCAGAAGTTTCTTGGTGATACTATCCCCTCTTAGATGATGAGGCAGAACTTTTCCATAGAGTCTTATAAAATGTAAGGGATGTGAGTTTGGTCACTAGCATAGGTAGACCATACACCTAATTCCTACATGCACAGAGTAGCTGAAGATGGACTAATGCCAATTAAAGGTGGCATCAGATCAAGGGTTCAAAGATGGAGCAAGGGCTAGGGAAATTATCACATTGAATAAAGGATCTGTTCAGTTGTGGGTCTGTTAGATAAGAAAATTACCCCCCCCCCAAAAAAAAAGCCTCTAAATCAGTGGTTCCCAGCGAGGGGCACATGCCCCACGGGGGGGGGAGGTGCAATTTGACTTTTAAAGGGGGCAATTTGAGAATGAGTTATTAACAGTGAATTTTTTACATTTCTTATTGTTCTACGGGCCTCATATACAGTATATAAATATTTATGATTTTGGTTCTCTATTATATGTTTTGAAACTTTATTTGCTATTTTTCATATCACTTCATATTATTATTATTATTATTATTATTATTATTAACAATTTCTTAGTACTTCCTCAGTACTTCCACTGTCCTTTTGTTCCTTTATTTTTCTCTTTCATGGATGCCATGTTCTTTGGAAGCTTGTTTAGACCAAGTGAATGGCCTTTTAGGCTTCCTCCACATGAATAGGAGTCACTTTTTGAATAATAAGATTTGTATGTCACAGGGGGGGAGGGGCATCAGGATTTTAGAGATGCTTAGGTGGGGCATGGCCAAAAAAGGTTGGGAACCACTGCTCTAAATCTTACTGAGAGACACTTCTGAATGAGTCTGATGTAGGTGTCTACGGGTTGCTGATAATTGAGAACAATTGGC